>NC_081572.1:4682816-4816201 GCF_022355385.1 Mustela nigripes | reverse complement strand
CGACCTGAGCCGAAGGCAGCTGCTTAACCAACTGAGCCACCCAGGCGTCCCTGCTGTTTTGTTTTTAAGTAACCTCTAGGCCCTATCTGGGGCTTGAACTCATGACCCCAAGATCAAGAGTTGGAGGCTAACACTCACTGAGCCAGCCAGGTGCCCCGGATATAGGTGTGCGTAGTAAACCCATTTTATCAATGAGGAAACAGGATCCAAGAATTCAGCGTCTAAGGTCACAACATAGTAACATGCAGGGCCAAGTTGGAATCCAGTTTTCCTGACTCGAAGTGCAGGGGCTTTTCTAGTTCCTCTGTCTAGCAAGGGTTGGGGGAGGGGGCGAGCAAGTGAGGTGAGGGGGCAGGGCAATGCGGGCCCCAAATCCTTGATGTCAAAAATCTAGTGAGTTTTGCACTCTACACCAGCTTATGCCTGTGTTCATTTTAATATAAAAAGAATGTCCTTCTTCCCTAAACATTGAGTAAAATTGGCTCTCCAGGAAGACGTGCCATGTTTATTCTCCGGCTTCTTGTAATAATGGCTAATAATAGCTCCCAGTCATTTTGCTGTAACTTAATACCAGGTACTGTACTAAGTGTTTTGCATAGATTATCCACCTCTACATAGATTAGTCCTCGGTGAGAGAGCAAGCATGAGCCCCCCCTTCTGTGAAACACGCTCTGCTGCCTGCCCTCCCCCAGGAAACTGCTAGGTTGTAGGTAAGATCCCTTGGTTTCAAATGCCGATCTCTCCCTCACTAACTAACCCCCTTTTGAGCACGTGGGTCATATCCTAGGTATGCGTGTCACCCCAGTGCCTAGTACAGCGCCTGTCATAGTCCTAGTGCTCAGTGATGTGCTGTATCAGGGGTTGTCAAAGCCCTGAGATTCCTGTCCCTCCGGCTGGTCCATTTCCCATCCTCCCCCTATATACCCAAGGAGCTGCCCCACACTATCTCTCAGCCCTTTTTTTTTTTTTTTAAAGATTATTTATTTACTTATTTACTTGAGAGAGAGACAGTGAGAGAGAACATGAGCGAGGAGAAGGTCAGAGGGAGAAGCAGACTCCCCATGGAGCTGGGAGCCCGATGCAGGACTCGATCCCCGGACTCCTGGATCATGACCTGAATCGAAGGCAGTCGTCCAACCAACTGAGCCACCCAGGCGTTGCTCTCTCAGCCCTTTTGTGGCCCTAGTTTGAGCTACATCAGAGTCCTTCTAGAAGAGGGTCAGTATGTTCCTCCTCTACATCCCCCCCCCTCAGGTCTAAGATGCTCCAGTCAAAGTTGGAGGCTTTTTTTTTTTTTTAAAGATTTTATTTATTTATTTGACAGAGATCACAAGTAGGCAGAGAGAGAGGAAGGGAAGCAGGCTCCCCACTGAGCAGAAAACCCGATATGGGGCTGGATCCCAGGACCCTGAGATCATGACCTGAGCTGAAGGCAGAGGCTTAACCCACTGAGCCACCCAGGCGCCTCAAAGTTGGGGGCTTGACTCCTCCCCAGTCCCTGAGCCCCCAACCACAGTCTGCACGGCCAAGCTGGTAAGTGGGGTGAGCTGGGATGAGAGCATTGGCCGAGTTCTTATTTTCATAATTGCCGAATGAAAACAAACAGACAACAAAGAAACCCCCTTCATTCCCCAACGGAGAAACCCCCAACACCCAGCCCTCTTTGGAGGATAGAGATTCTTCTCAGGGGAATTTTGCTTATTTACAAATATGCCTGCAAGAAACTGAGCTGGTCTGGCCACTCCCTTTGCTAAGGGGCTGGCAGGGTGCAGGAGGCAACCGGGCTGGCAGCACTCTGAGCTGATCTCTGGGAAGCAGGCCCTGTCTTATCCCTATCTCAAACAGCCACTGGGTTAAGAAATGTGCACTTCCCACTGGCCCATGCGGGAGCCTCAGCCTGCTTGGCCTCTCCAAGCTTCCCCCTCCGAGAGAATCCAGATGGGCCCAAAGAACTCCTTCTACCCTGGAGTGCGTATTTGGAGGCTCTAGGGTGCCTTCAGCACCTGGATCTTAGGCTAGGAAGGTGGAGTGGAAGGGGAGCTCCCCTGGGGATCCATCCCACACCCCCATCGCTAGCCTAGCTGGAGAAATGCCCATGCCTGCGGCTCCAGCTGACAACTGCTCAAGAATCATGGGCTTTTGGAATCAAAGGGGTCCTTCTTGCCCCTGGAGCCTTACCCCTTTTTGTGTGGATGCCCTGGGAGATCTGTGAGATTTGCCCAACCAAGTTCACCCTGCAGTACAGTCAGGATTGGGGCCCAGAGGGGCTGGCCCTGAGCCATTCTCACTCCCGACTCGGGAATGGTTGCAGTCCACAGGGCACACTACTTTGTGCTGGGGGCACCAGACAGTTGAGCAATAAGTGAGAGCCCAGGTTTGGCAGGTGCACCCTGTTTCCCCCCTTTCTTCAGCTGCTGGGGCCAAGGACAGCATCTCCACTGAACCAGCTTGAAGGACAATTGGGGGCTACGGTCACTCCACCATCCACCTCTTCACCACCAAGTCCCGGATCGCCGGCACCAACTCATGGGTACCTCCTGGATGACCAGCCAGATGTCCCAAATCCATTTCCCCTAAACCCATGCCTTCTCCCAGACTCCTCTTCCAAGTGGATTGCAGCGTCACTTATCTGGGTACCAAGTAGCCGCCAAGGGTTAACCCTTGATCTGAAGCTCCACAGGCGATCAAAGCCCAGGTCATGGCCCCTCTACCCTCTTTCCAGGCTCCCCCCCAGGTCCAGGGTGTCTCCCCTGGGGGCTGCTCCACGGGGAGATAGGGTGGCACCGTGGTGTCATGGCTAGGAGTGGGATTCCAGATTCCATGGACTTGGGTTTGAGAGGCCTGTGATGCCACCGACTCACTCTGTGGACAAGCTATTTCACTCTCTGAAACTCAGCTTTCTTTCTGTGAAATAAGTTACAATAGTACCTACTTCTCAGGGCTGTTGGCAGTGTAACTGGCGTGGTCTCTACACGGTGGTTTGCGTGGAGCCTGTTCAGTTAGCGGGGACTGATAAACGTTACCTGCCGGTATGAGTTCATCTCCATCTCTTGAGTGCACCGCGACTGTAGCCGCCTTGCTCTACTCCCGCCACCTATCCATCCACCACCTTGCTCCCAGGGACACTGAAAATGCAAACAGGATTCTCCAGCTTCTAGGCTTCCCGTCTCTCTGCGGCTCTCCTGGTCCAGCAGAGAATGACACAGGTAGCCCTTCTAGACTCGGTCCCCTCCACCTACCTCTAACCTTGTCTTCCAGTTCTATGCCCTGCACACATGCGCCATGCTCCAGCCCCGGCTGCACCCCTCAGGACCCCAGGTTTTACTGCCTGGTGCCTTTTCCCTTGCTCACCATCTGCCAGGAAGTTTCAACCCCTGTTTTTCACCAAAAGAATTCCTTTTCATCTCACAAAACCCAGATCGGGCCTTCTTCTCCATGATGTCCTCCAAGCACTGCGCTCCCTGATGATTCTCCCCACTTACCTGGTAAGACCTGTGTGGCTGTGTTGATTCCCCTCTTCATCTCTGTACCCCAGCATCCAGCACAGGTCTGACCCATAGCGCGGGCTCCAGAGATTTTTGTTGAGTGAACAAAACCAGCCAGCCAAACTTTCCCAATGGTTCGAAATGTGTCAGCAAGTCTCCAGGACACCTCTGTCTTTCCTCAAGTCTGTTGCTCTCCGCGTTTGCTAGATATGGGGAGGAGCATACACATATGCCACACACACACACACACACACACGCGCGCGCGCGCGCAAACATGCATACACACACTTGCTCTTTCCTCAGTTTTCAGCCTCTAGGTCTATACTGTCTGGTGTGGCAACCCCTAACCACATGTAGCCCTTGAGCCCTTAAAATGTGGCTCGTCTGAATTGACATGTGTTGGAAGTGTAAAATATACACTGAATTTTGGAGACTTGTTTGGCGAGGGGGAAAGAATCTAAAGTAATCTTAATTTTATAATGATTACTTGTTGAAGTGTCAATACTTTATATGTATTAGGTTAAATGAAATATATTATTAAAATCAAGTTTACCGGGACGCCTGGGTGGCTCAGTTGGTTAAGCAGCTGCCTTCAGCTCAGGTCATGATCCCAGCGTCCTGGGATCGAGTCCCACATCGGGCTCCTTGCTCCGCAGGGAGCCTGCTTCTCCCTCTGACTCTGCCTGCCATTCTGTCTGCCTGTGCTCGCTCTTGCTCGCTCTCGCTTGCTCTCTGACAAATAAATAAATAAAATCCTTAAAAAAAAAAAATTAAAAAAAAATCAAGTTTACCTGCTTTATTTTGGATCTTTTTCATGTGGCTACTATAAAATTGAAAATCACATTATGGGGCTCACATGACCTCTGTGTTGGCCTGCCAGGCTCCAGATGCTCGGGGAGCCGTAGGTCCCTTCTTTCTCCAGGAGGTGGCGATCCCTCCCTGCCTTTGACACCTTCCTTCCAGAAAAGTCTGGAAGGTTCCTGAGGAAACAGCCTGTGTCATCTTTCAGATATCAAACCCCAAATAAGGATGGGGCTCTGCTCAACCATGCACCGAAGCCAACCTATTTATGCAAATGAGGCTTCAAAATAAATCCATAGGAAGTCAAGAAGCTAAATGCCATGCGACTCAACAGAAGAATCAAGACCTAGTTGATAGACACCTGATCTGGGCGGGGAGGGGCACATGGCCTTACTTTCAACCTGATCTCTGTTTTCCAGAGGTTTATAAAGCCCATGGGGTGGGGTGGGGGGCACCTGGGTGGCTAGCCTCTGCTTTCAGCTCAGGTCATGATCTCAGGGTCCTGGGATGGAGCCCCATGTCGGGCGCTCTGCTCAGCAGGGAGTCGGCTTCCCTCTCTCTCTGCCTGCTGCTCTGCCTACTTGTGATTTCTCTCTCTGTCAAGTAAGTAAATAAAAATCTTATGAAAAGTAAATAAAGCCTGTCAGAGAGATGGGCATCAGTGGACACACTGTGTACCCAGCCCGAGTCCACTTTCCGATCCCAGGAACCCTTCCCCCAGCTGCCAGGCACTGGCTGCTGAAACTGAAGGCTTTGGTACCTTTTCAGGGATTGGCCTTGGCTGCAAAAAGGTGCCTCACCCGTCCAATGACTGCCCTTAAGGAGGAGCAAAGCCCAGCCTCTCACCTCCATTCAGGATCCCTCGAAAGGGGCACCCCAGCTTCAGAGCTTCTCCTGGGATCAGCTGAGGTCTCCACCGGAACTGGGTCTTCACGGTTAAATGCCCTCTGCCCACCTCTGCTGACCTTGCTCCCTGATGGCACTTCTGGTAGGTGTCTTCACGCAGATCTGAGCCTCTAAGTCTATTTCCTGGGGAGTCTGACCCATAAGCATTGGTGCTGAGTGTGGTGGGAGGCAACAGACTCTAAAGTGGGTTCTAGAGCCTGCTCACTTGCCTGTTAATGAGGATCCCCACCGTGGTGGGAGGTGTAGTATTCTGGGTCCTAGCACACGACAGTGGTGCAATCATTACAACTTTGGTGGACAGTGACCTAGTGGAAGGAACGGTGGGTGGGGGAAGCGAACAGTGAGTGTCAGGCACCTGCCGCGTATGGGAGAGCAGTCCTTATAAGGACGATGGGACCTCATGACTATTGCTGGGGGCAGTCGCCCTGGAGAAAAACAGCGAAAAGCTGTGGGTGATGGGTCACCAATAGAAGGCTCAGTATTAAAACCGGAGGGTCTCGGGGTGCCTGAGTGGCTCTGTGGTTTAAGCCTCTGCATTTGGATCAGGTCATGATCTCAGCATCCTAGGATGGAGCCCTGCATCAGGCTCTCTGTTCAGCGGGGAGCCTGCTTCCCCCTCTCTCTCTGCCTGCCTCTCTGCCTACTTGTGATCTCTGTCTGTCAAATAAATGAATAAACTCTTGGGAAGAAAAAAAAATAAGCCAGAGGGTCTTCTTGGCAGCATGTAGTGAAACTCACCTCCTGAAGTTAGGGAACAGAGAAAGCTAGAGAAGCAGTTTCCAGACGTACTTACTAAGGGCAACAGGCTCCTAGAGGAGGTTGAAGTCCCAGCCTTAGTGAGCCAGCAATGCCAAGGAGGACCCTCACTGGGAAGAGAGGGGACTCTGAGACATCTGGGGAAATCTGGGTCTCTGGACTCAAAAATCTCAAAGTGCCAGGTTCCCCTTGAGCCTTCTGGACCCTCATAGCCGTGGCCCCCTCTTAAGTGACCCCCTCCTGCCTGGCACAGGTTAGTGTTTTCTCCTTGCCTGAAGATGGAACTCCTCCCTGTGAGACAGACGCGAACCCTCCCCCGACTGGAGGATCTACTCCAGCTCCTCTCTCTGTCCCAGATCAATGACTTGGTCTAAATCACAACTCAACTCGGTTGGTAGCTCGCCGGGCCACTGAAAGGGAGAAAAAAGTTGTCCCCGGAAGGGGCTGCAGGTCCCAGCCAATGTTGCCGACAGGAGCTGGGAGAATGTGGGGCTGCAGTCAAGGGTACTGGGTCAGGAGAGGCAGAACATTAAGTTGGGCAAGGCGAGAGTGTTATTCTGGGAGCACTTTTCCCTGCCGCAAGATTTATCTCCCTGGCAAGGCCCCCGGAAGTCGGTGCTAGCACTCTGCTGGGGCAGCTCTTGGCAGCTTGATGAAAATGATCCCAAGCTCCCACCCCTTGGCTGGCAGGACTGCCCTCCGCTTGCTCAGGAAGCTTGTCTCTACCAAGGTCAATGCAGGGCAGAAGGTCTGCCCCCTGCCGTGGGCTGGGCGTCTCTGCAGGGCTTCCTGGCTCCTGAGCTCCCACAACAGGGGCTGAGGCCTCTGTGGCAACCCATCAGGGCGGCATCATCGGCATCATCGTGGCTGCCTTCTCCCTCTGCCCAGGGGAAAGAGCGCTCCCCGCAAACCATCTGCACGCAGTCCTCCATCCCAGGTTGTGTTTCCTGGGGAACCTGCTTATAACAGGTGAAGGTTGAAAAGGTAAATACAGTTAGGCAAAAGGTGCTCAGAGCCAGGTGTGCAGGGCAGACCTTAGGGCCGGGGAAGGAGTTGATAGAAAGAAACCACCCTCAAAACCACCAAACACTGAGGGCGCCTGGGTGGCTCCGTCGTTAGGCTCTGCCTTCGGCTGAGGTTATGATCCTGGGGTCCTGGAATCGAGCCCGCATCGGGCTCCCTGGTCAGCGGGGAGCCTGCTTCTCCCTCTCCCACTCCCCCTGCTTGTGTTCTCTCTCTCACTGTCTCTCCCTCTGCCAAATGAATAAATAAAAAAACAACAACAAAAAGCCCACCAAAAGCTGGTCGCGCAGACACCATTAGGGAGAGCAGCCTTCCCTGCCTGTTATGGCCTTTCCGCGGCTCTGCATGGAAATCTGGGGTCTCAGAAACGTCATCAGGGTGTCTCTGGGCCCGGTCTCTCAGGGCACCCACCTCTCAGTCTCCCTCAGGTCAGCTCCCCTGGGCCCTGCCGTGGGAACCAGGCAGTTGTCACACTGAGGGGAGGAGAGAGGTCCTGGGCCCGGGTGGATGCTGACGGCCACACCAGGCCAGGCTCCGCAGGTTATCAGAGTTGTTACGGTGCTGGGGGCAGGGGAGTGGGGGCTGGAGGAATACTGTGGGGGATGCAGGAAGTCGTCTCCAGGCCCCAGACACGCCAATGGGTCAGCGTATCTTTAACAGACAGCCTCTGCCCTGTGACCTCTGTTCTGTCACTATGAGTCGGCTCCCCTGCATCTGGCCTCCCTCCCCACCCCCTCTCTCCTGAAGGACTTAAAGGCCACCAGGGGCCTCCTTTTTAAGAGCATCTGAGACCTTTTCTCCTTTTTGTCTGCGTTTGACACTGCTGACCCCCATCCCTTGGATTCTGGGACATGTCTTGAGTCTCCCCTTTCTTCCTGCTAATGTCCCCCCCCCCCCCACCGCCCTGAAGAGCAGACATCCCTTAGCTTTCCAGTAGCACCATGCAGCTCCTCTCAACACTCTTCCTATACCGAGACCTCTGTTGTCTACTTGATCATGAGGACAGCCGCCTCCGTGCCTGTGATCCTTACTGCTGCGGATTGCTGGTGGGATAGGGACTCAGTTGGGTCAGAGGTGAGGCTGTGTGGGGACAGGTGGGGAGTTTGGTAACACGGGCCTCTGGTGGGGGGGAGAGATCTCTATGTGCCTTGCATAATCTGGCTCTAAACCCATAGAATGTTCTGGAGCCCTGAAGCAGAGCCAAGCCACAGCCCATGGTTCACTTGGGACCAAAGAGCCTTGTGGGAAAGAACTGGAACCCAGCCCATAGCTGTCGTTCGGACGTGCATGGACCTGTCTGGTGGACTGGGAGGCCAGAGCGGAGGAAGTGAGGGTAGCACCCCTAAGGGGAGCGGTGCTGGGAGAAGCAGTGTGGTTTGGAGGCCAACGGGCAGAAGCAGAGCTGGGGAGCCATGGTTATGACAGGACCCTCCCCAGGGAGCTGGTTCTGGAAGGAGAAGACTGGCATAAAAAGCAGAACTGTATCAGTAAGGGGTCTCACATGAAGCACCCCGAACCAATGGTCCCCACGCGGGACATTGGATTACACGGACTGTATATCAGATACGCAGCTCATCTGTGGTTCTGCCGGTGATGTCCCCTGTGATGACTCTCAGATAGATGGCACTCTTCTCTTGCCCCCTGAGTCTGGACAGAGCCTCAGAACCTGCCGGGGGGGGGGGGGGGGTTCAAGGGCCAGGGGCGCAGGACGCTCTGAGATGAGTCTGTGCCTCTGAGGTCAGTGCATTTCTCCCCAGGGGCCTGTGGTGGGACCCATATTGTCCCAGCTTCATGGGACATCCAGCCTGGGGTGGAGGTCAGGGCTCTTGGTTTGTTTTACGTGTAAGTGCTCTGCCAAAGACTGCAATTGCAAAAGGGTACAAGGTTTGAACCCCCGCTCTCTGCACATGGCTAGCCGGGCATACTCTTTCCCCACAAGGAAGACCAATAAGATACCAAATTACAGCTCCGAGAATGCGCACTTTCTCAAAAAAACAAAAAAACAACTCCACACCAAAGTGGGGCTCGAACTCATGACCCAGAGATCAAGAGTCACATGCTCTACTGACTGCGCCAGCCAGATGCCCCTAAAAACTTCTTTTCTACTTTGAATAGGGTTGACATATAATGTTGCATTAGTGCGAGGTGGAAATCAGAATTTTGGATAAACAATTTTTTAGTAAAAGTATGTCCCAAATATCACATGGGACAAAGTTCTCTTAAAAAATTACTTGTGAGGGCGCCTGGGTGGCTCAGTGGGTTAAAACCTCTGCCTTCGGCTCAGGTCATGATCTCAGGGTCGTGGGATCAAGCCCCGCGTTGGGCTCTCTGCTTGGAGGGGAGCCTGCTTCACCCTCTCTCTCTCTGTCTGCCTCTCTGACTACTTGTGATCTCTGTCAAATAAATAAAATCTTAAAAAAAATAAAATTACTTGTGGGGCACCTGTTTGGCTCAGTCAGTGGATCGTTGTAGCTCTTGATCTCAGGGTGGTGAGTTTGAGCCCCACGTTGGGTGCAGAGATTACTTAAAAATAAAATTTTTTTTTTAAGATTTTATTTATTTATTTGACAGAGAGAGATCCCAAGCAGGCAGAGAGACAGACGGGGCGGGGCAGTGAAGCAGGCTCCCCGCCAAGCTCCAGCCCAGGATACTGGGATCATTACCTGAGCTGAAGGCAGAGGTTTAACCTACTGAGCCACCCAGGCATCCCTTAAAAATAAAATCTTAAAAAAAGGTTGTTTACCTAAAATTTAAATTTCAACGGGGCTTCCTGAATTTTTATTTGCTAAATAAGGCAACCTCATTCAGTAGGTCCATCTCCTGAGGCTACTCCGCAGGCCAGATGAATTTGATGACAGCCCCTGGGGGAGTATGCTCTGGAGTCAGGACCCAGTTAGCTTCAGAAATGCTTTAGCAGATTATCACTCAGCAAGGCTGGGACTAGAAACACATGAAGTCACTCTCCATCTTGGTGTTTGACATTTTTTTTTCTAGGAGTGTATTTTTGGGGCACCTGGGTGGGCTCAATCGGTTAAACATCTGACTCTTGGTTTTGGTCCAGGTTGTTGGGTCATGACCTGAGCCAAAACCAGGCTCCCTGCTCAGCAGGAGTCTGCTTGTCTCCCTTTCTCCCTGCCCCTCCCCCAGCTTGCGCCATTTCCTCGCTCTAAAATAAATAAATAAATCTTAAAAAAAAAATTAGGGGCACCTGGGTGGCTCAATGGGTTAAACCTCTGCCTTCAGCTCAGGTCATGATCTCAGGGTCCGGGGATCGAGCCCCGCAGTTGGACTCTCTGCACAGCAGGGAGCCTGCTTCCCCCTCGCTCTGTCTCTGCCTACTTGTGATCTCTCTGTCTCTGTCAAATAAATAAAATATTTTTTTAAAAAAGATTTTATTTTTGGGGCGCCTGGGTAGCTCAGTTGTTAGACATCTGCCTTCGGCTCAGGGCATGATCCCAAGGTCCTGGGATGGAACTCCCTGCGCAGTGGGAGGCCTGCTTCTCCCTCTCCCACTCGCCCTGCTCGTGTTCCCTCTTTTGCTGTGTCTCTCTCTGTCAAATGAATAAATAAAATCTTTTTTAAAAATTATTATTATTATTTTTTTTAATTTTAAGCAGTCTCTGCACCCAATGCGGCATTTGAATTTGCAGCCAGCAGATGAAGAGTCACGAGCGCCACCAACGGAGTCAGCCCGGCGCCCCGGGTCGGTTCTCCTAACTTCCCGGCAGAGGGCGCCCTTCTCCCCGTGCTCGTCCACCCCGCACGCCTCTCATCTCTTTCTTTCCCTCCCAGGCGCCTTGTCCTGTTACTCCAGTTGACCAGGATAGATCCCCTTCGCTCGCCCTCCCCTGCCCCCCACGGGGGTTCGGATCCCCCGGTCTAGTCATGTTGAGTGTCCTGTCTTGTCTTGCTTTCTGAGGTTCCGCGTGTCTGGGGATGTTTTCCGCGAAGAGTAGGGCCCGCTCGGCCGATCTGTAACCTGCTCTTCTCCGGCGGGCCGTGAGGGGGCGCCGTGGAGCCACAGGTCTACGAAGGATGGAGAAGGTCTTTACCTTAGACCTTGAGGTTGGAGGCGGGGGTGCCCAGCCCAGGTCCTGACCAAGCCCCCAGAGCCAAGCCTGAGAGCTCAGTCGTAGGTTCCGGGAAGCAGCTTCGTAGCAGTTGAGGTGGGGGTGTGGTAAGCTCTGTGGGTTTTGCTGGGCGTCAGGCAGCAGAGCGGCCCTGGGAGGGGAGGACCCCACAGACAGAAGTGTGGGTGCCCGGGGGGGTGGGGGGGCCGTCTGGGCTGGCCTGGGGTCACCCCAGTGTCAGAGCCGTATAAGCGACCCCGGAATCATGGTCGAGAGCAGGAGTTGGCCCGGCCTTGCGGGTGTAGAAGCCAGGCCCTGGCAGGGTAGGGAGTGCGCTGGCAGGAGCGAGGGGGTGAGTGCTGGCCAGGGAGGGGCTCAGGGCTGTGGGAGGGGTGTGGGCCGGAGGGAAAGCAGAGAAGCCAGGGCTGCCTGCGGGTCTGAGGGCCTGGAGGGGGTAAGACTTGGAGGCAGTCGCCTGGGGCTCAAGGCTCGGGAGGGAGAACTCCCATCAGCTGCTGCGCGACCCTGGGGCTGCCTTGGCCGTGGGGCAGAGCCAAGGTCATTGGTAATCAGGGACATTGGGTGAAACAAGATCTGTGATATTTAAGCAAACTTCAAGTAGAGCATGCAGAAACTAAAGTGCACAAATTGGCAGCCTGCTGAGTTCCCACCACCTTCCTCCTTCAGCTGAAGAGCTGAATGTTGGGGGCGCCTGGGCGGTCCCCAGGTGAGGCGTCTGCCTTCGGCTCCAGTCGTGATCTCGGGGTCCTGGGATCGAGCCCCACATTGGGCTCCCCACTCAGCGGGGAATCTGTCTCTCCCCCTCTCTGCCCCTTGCCCCACTTGAGGTCTCTCTGTCTCTCAAATAAATAAATAAATAAAATATTAAAAAAAAAAAAAGAACTGAATCTTCCGTCACCAGCACCCCAGAAGTCCCCCCTTGGGCGACCGCTGCCTCCCATACACAGATTAGAACAGACTCCAGGGACTCAGAACCCCTCTTGTTGGGGGCTTCTTTCCTTCCCTGTTGCACTGGCGAGGGTCTCGGTGACGCCATGTGTCCTCGGGGTCCTTTGCTCTCACAGCTGGATGAGTTCGCTAAGGAGCTAGGAACGAATTCCCTAGTCCCTTACTGCTGATGGTCATTTGGGCTGTTCCCAGTTGGGGAAGCTTCTAGCTCTATCAGCATTCGAGTGGGGATTGTGGGTCCCAGGGCGTAAGCCCCAATGTAGCAGGTACTGCAAGGTCTTCCAAAGTGGCGGCCGCACCCCCCTCGGGGTTCTTTAAGTACCCCAGGGTAATGGCAGGTGTGGGAGGCCAGGCAGGGTACCGGGAGATGGGAGAGGGCGCGAGTCGCGAAGGACCTCTTGCTTGTCTGGGTTGGTTTTTGCTACAGGTGACCAGCTAGTACGCAGAAGGACTTGACTCTCACGTCTGGATCTGGGGGAAGGACCTCCGAGGTGGGGGTGTCCGAGCTTCCAGAGCACAAAGGGTGAATGCCCAGGCCCCGCCAGGCAGAGCCAGAACAGAGATTAGAGCCGGACCCCTGAGGTTTAGCCCTGTGTGCCTCCCCCAGATTCCAGGCCCTCGGTCAGTCACTGTAATCCCCCGCGTGCAATGTGTCACTCTGATGTTTGACCCTCAGCAGGCGGGGACAGGGCAGCAGCACAGCCGTGCAGGCTCCGTCCTGCTGGTGTAACACAGAGGCGGGGCAGGGATTATAAATCGGAGAACATCCCATGTTCCCCAGTGACATCTCAGCAGCCAAGCGGACCGAAGTCCCAGATTTCCCTGCCTCCCTCGACTGCTGACGACCTCCAGGGTGAGTGGCTCTGCAGTGGAAACACTGGGCCCCTGCTCAGAGTCCTGGTAAGGGCCCCCCCATCTCTCACTCCTCCCCCAACCCCGGGCTCCCAGCCTTCCGGAACAGGAGCTACCCTGCTTGGGGCTTCTGGGCATAGGGAGAAAAAGCGGAGGAGAGAGGGCAAGACCATCATGGGAGAGAAGTCCAAGGCGCCCTAGGGACCCAGTCAGATGCCCTCCAGGCCTGCTCCTCCATACTTCCCCAGACGCCCCCCATCTTCCCGCTGCCCTCATGTGTGCGTGGTCCAGTCCGAGGCCCTCTGAGTAAACATGAAGGCTCCTTGAGAACCCACTCGACTAAGGGTCTTTTTCTCCAGGGCCGATGGCTGAAGCAGCCTAAGAAGCTGGACCCACTCCATCTTTCACAGGCGAAGGACGGGGAAGCCCCTTTCTAGGCAGGTGAGACAGACCGACCCACACCTCTCATCGTTGTTAGATGTGGTCAGTGGCCACCCCTCCCACCGCCTCCTGAGACTTAGATGTACCCGGAGGTCAATGAGGGCAGGATCCGGAGGTTTAGAAGGGCTGCTCCATGGGTACTTCTGGCTGAGAGGGAAAGATGGGGACAGGGTACCAACATTTTACAGCTCCCAGAATCCGCACTGGGTGGGACTCGCCCAAACCCAGGTCCGGCTACTAAAGAGGCAAGAGATGAGGTGCACCGCCACCCTGGCCTGCTCCTGTTGAAGACCGCACCCGTGACCCTCACTCCTCTCTGGTAACAGGTGCCAGAGGGCCCTTTTAGGTGACAAAGGCCACTTCTGAAGTTGGGGCATCCCAGGAGACACCAGCAGCCAAGATGTCCACACAGAGCAAACCCGACCTGGAGCCCGAGGCCTCGGACCTGCAGCCTGGGACCCCAGAGGCCCCCGGCCGCCAGCGGCGCCACACGCTTCCCGCCAGTGAGTTCCGCTGCCTCACTGCGGAAGATGCCGCCGGCGTGTTTGAGATCGAGCGAGAAGGTGAGCGGGCCCCGCCGGGGGTCTGAATGAACCCACCCCCCGGGGGTCTGAACGCCAACACACTCTGCCACGGCTGCCCTTTGGGGAGGAGCCTCTGTCCTCGGTGGCTGGGCCCCGGAGGAGCAGATTGGTCGTGCATTTCTGTGTGTGTGTGCGTGCGTGGGTGTTCAAGAAGGCGGGGATGGGAACCACCCTGGATCCCATTTTCCTGTGGGAGAGGGTGGGGGTGAGGTGCTGGGAGGTGTGGTGGGGGAGACCCCGCCCGGGGCTGCTGAGCTGATGCTTGCTGCCACCGAGTCACCTGCCGTGCCTCCCCCTGCAGCCTTCATCTCTGTCTTGGGCACCTGCCCCTTATATCTGGACGAGGTCAAGCATTTCCTGACCCTGTGTCCAGAGCTGTCCCTGGGCTGGTTCCAGGAGGGGTGCCTCGTAGCCTTCATCATCGGTTCGCTTTGGGACCAGGAGAGACTCACTCAGGTGAGGGCAGGCTGGGGCTGGGATGCCCGACTGCTGGGAAACTTCTGGAAGGGAGGCTGCCACCCCGGGGCCTTGGCTTCTCTTGCTTAGGAGGCAGAGGAGCCCAGGGCCTGGAATGTCTTCCTCTGGTCTTCTCCCAGGTCAAAGGACTTTGGGGCTCAAAGGCCTTCATGAAGGGTCCTCCAAGGGGCGGAGGGTAGGGTACCCACTGGGGGCCCTCCACAGGTGGGAAGGAGCCCCGTTCGGAGGCACTCGGGAGCCACTTGCTCCTGGCCCGGCGGGGGTAGCTGGGGAGCCAAGGATGGGCAGAGACGGAGCCGGACTCACATCCCTGCTCATTCCCAGGAGTCGCTGACGCTGCACCGGCCGGGGGGCCACACTGCCCACCTGCACGTGCTGGCCGTGCACCAAGCTTGCCGGCGCCAGGGCAAGGGCTCCACACTGATGCGGCGCTACCTGCAGCACTTGGGCGGCCAGCCGGCGGTGAGCCGGGCCGCGCTCATGTGCGAGGACAGACTGGTGCCCTTCTACCAGGGGTTCGGCTTCAGCCCCGTGGGCCCCTGCGCCATCACCCTGGGCCCGCTTGCCTTCACGGAGCTCCAGTGCTCCATGCGAGGCCACGCGTCCCGGCGTCGGAACAGCGGCTGCTGAGCCCGGCGCCCTGCCCTCCCGGCTGCCGCCCCACGGCACCCACGGCCACATGCTGGGGCTGCGGGGAGGCAGGCTGGGGCTCCCACCCGGCCCCAGGGTCCCCTTCTCTGCCCTGCCCAGGCTGCCTGCTGAACGGTGCCGGAGGTAGGGCTGGGTTGGGAACTGGGGACAGCAGGTGTCCCCGGACCGCCTCGGTGACTCCCTCATTCTCGGGAACCAAAGGGAAGGGGGACCCTCTGGGCAGACAGCCTCCTTCTCCCCAGCCTCAGGGATTCCCCTTCTCGTCCTCAGCCCCGGAATAGGGAGGAGCTGGGCGCAGGGCAGTGCGGGGGTTATCTCCCAGCTCCCCCCATGGGCCCCCACCCCTTGCCTCGGATACCCCGGATCCTCTTCCCTCTAATAAAGAGTTGTGCTGCATACCCTCCCAGGAGGCTTCCTGTGTGGGGTGAGGGCTGCGGGTGAGGTACGGTGAACGGACGAGGGCTGTGTCTCCCCTCCGCCGCCGTCTCTGCCGGGGCAGCCAGCCCCTCAATGCCCCTGGGGTCCAAGGATCTGACCCGGCCCTCTCAAGGGACCCCCTGAGGCTTTCCATGGGACCCCAAACCTGATTTCCGGTCCAACCAACCCCGCCCAGGTTTTCCACCATCCCTTTGGGCCCAAGCCCTGCCCCTGAGCTCATGGCCGACCCCCCCATCAACAAAGAGTCCCAGCTTTCACTCTGCCAGAACCCCTCCACTCACAAAACGATACTTCTAGAGACTATCATTTACTGCATTTGAGTCTTCATCCATATAAAGTTAGCGTTACTTTTAAAAATTAGAACCATGATATAAACCGGTAGAAAAAGGGCCTGACTGAGCCTTGGGCAACCCTGGGAGCAGGTCCCTGAGGCGGCCCGGCCCCCGCCCCGACTTGGGCAGGAGTGAGGCAGAGAGGGGGAGGGCTGGCCTCCTCAGAGCCAGCCCACAGGGCAGAACACTGACTCCAACGGAGGCCCAGGACAGAGGGAGGACGGCCTCTCTTTGCCACCAGCAAGCAGAGGCTCTCAGCTTCCCAGCCTCGCTGTGTCTCCGTGCTCGGCCTCTGCCCCAGACCACGGCAGAGCCCGTCCCACACGTCTGGTCCAGGAGCAGGAGGGGCGGGCTCGCCGGCCTCTGCAGAATGAGGGGCATGAGCTCATAGGGCAGGGAGGGTGAGGCAGAGGCGGGAACCTGGTGGGAACCCTGGCCACGTCCCAGTGAGGGCACATGCACGGTAATGGTGCGTGTGTGTGTGGCGGGGGGTGGGGGCAGCACGAGCAGGGGCTGAGGGAGGAGGTGGGCAAAGCCCAGGACCTGGGGACGGAGAGAAGCCCATGCCGGAGCAAGGGTCCCGCCAGCAGGGGAGCAGCAGAGGAGCACGTGATCAGGGTGTCCCCCAGACTGAGGAAGGGGGGCCTCCCTCCCGGGAGGAACCGGCCTCTGTGACTGTCCCCATGGAGTTGGCGTGGCTGGCGGAGGGAGGGCCGGGGCCCCCCCGGTGGCGGGTGTCCAGGGTGCGGGCTGGGGCGCTCCGCAGACAGGCAGCCCGTCCCTCGGGGGTCAGTGCAGCACCTGGTCCAGCTCGTACTTCTCGCAGAAGCGGCTGGTGAAGGGCAGGCAGGTGAGGTATTCGATCCAGGGCCAGTGGATGGGGTAGACGTAGAGCCAGATGACGAGAGAGGCGAAGAGGCCGGCAAAGACCAGCAGCGACACGAGGATAAGGGCGCGTTTGCGGTACTTGTCGCTCGTGCCGAAGGTGATGTAGGGCAGGAAGGCGAAGGCCAGCAGCAGGCCACTGAGGAAGCCGAAGATGTGGGCGATGTTGTCGATCCAAGGCAGGAGGCCACAGATGAACAGGAACAGCACGACGGCCGACAGGTTGAGGAAGGCCTTCCAGGGCCGCTCCAGCAGCTGCCAGCTCTGGAAGAGCTCCACGAAGAGGCAGGCGAGGAGGCCGAACTGCGAACCCGCTGGGCCCACCTGGGGCAGGGCGGGGAAGGGAGCAGCGTCAATCCCAGGGGCCCGGTGCAAAGTCGGGGCGCAGCCGGGTGATGGGAGCACCGGGACCCGGCTCCTCCTACGGGTGGGCTCTTCCCAGGGCTGGGGACCCCGCAGCTGAGGCTCCTGGACCAGAGCTGCACCCACTCTTTCTGCAAACACCAAGGACCGACCACGTGCCCAGTGCGCGGCCCGTGCTGTAAGCAGGACAGACAGGCCGACATCAGGCAGCAGACGGCGGGATGGACAAGACACCGAACAAGCCGAGGGCATGGGGTTGAACCGATGGGGAACCTGTCCCTGCTTCTGTGGGTCACGAACGGTTGCACATTACAGATTTCATACAGCTCAACCCACAGATAGGTGACATGCGGGTAGGCAGGCAAGGGTCACGGTCACGAAGAGAAATGAAGCAGAGAAAGAGAGCAAAGCGGGGGACAGGGGCTGGGAAGGTCTTTCTGGAGGTGATGCCTGAGCATGACGCAAAGGCATCACTGTCCGATGCCCCCGGGGACTAGGGGATCAGCCAATAAGCCCACAGCTTAGCTGTCCATCTGCCGTCTGGCCCTGGAGGGGCCGCGCATCCCTCTGGCGGCTCCTGGGGGAGGGGCGGAAGCAGCAGAGCTGGCCCTCCCCGCCCTGTCCACTGTCCCTACCTCCGCCCGGTATGGGAGGAAGATGGCACTGGCGAGGTTGCCGGTGATGCCACTGAGAATAAAGATGATGGCGATGCGGTGCCAGCCGGCCAGCTTCTCCAGGTCCCGCAGGATGGTCATTTGGAAGACCACGGACACGAGGCAGTGCACCACGCTGGGGAGGGGGGCAGAGCAGGCGTCAGCTGTCCCCTATCTGCCCCGGGCTGCCAGCCAGGAGTCCTCATCCACGGGCCAGAGCGGAGGAGGGGGGAGGGGGGCACATGGGCAGCGCAGGGGGCACAGGGGTGTGGGGGGAGGGGAGGGGCCTTTTACCCCGCGTGGAGGAACAGAGACAGCCAGAGCCTGTAGAACTGATCGGGGACCTCGGGGTTGAGGAAGGGCAGCAGCCCGCACACCTTGTCCAAGCAGTGCACCTGAGGGCAAGCACGGGGCAGTCAGTGCCTGTGGCCTAGCTGGCCCCGAGGTGGGGGTGGGGGGCACAAACCTGCAGGCGGTGGGGGGGACACATGGCCGCCGTGCTCACCTCCTCACGCCTGGGGCCCCAGCAGGCCCCACCTTACCTGGGAGCAGAGTGTTGCCTCTTCGTGGAAATAGCCGTGCATGAACTCACAGAACTCGCGGGTGGTGATCTCACAGCTGCGGGCCAGGGAGACGAGGGCATCCGTCAGCCGTCAGAGCCCCGAGGGCCCCTGCCCACTGGCAGGAAGGGGTGCCCCTCTGCGGGGACCCTAGCTCTGGGGCAGGCTCCCCTTCATCCTGCTCACACCATGGGCGACCCCTGAGTTGGGGAGGGAGGAAACTAGCAACTAGCCCGGGGGGTGGAAGTGGGGCGACCAAGGGGCATGGGGCCAGCTGACCTGCCCTTGGTGCCAATGCAGCAGGGGCGGCCCTTGATCTGGCAATCCATGTGTAGGAAGCCGGTGCGGTTACTCCTGGCCTGCTCGGTGCAGATCTGCAGGGGGCGAGGGGGGACGCCCACACTGGGTTGGGCCCCTGTGGCGGCAGGCACCCCGCCCCCCACCTTTCCTAGACCATTCTCCACCCCAGACACTCACGGGCCACTTGGTGATGTCATCGGGCCAGATGTGGGCGCCGCTCGAGGCTGGTTCCTCGCAGGTTCTGGAGGCAGAGGTCAGAGGGGGCAAAATGAGGAGCTGTGGGCGTCCCCCCAGCCTGCCACACCCACCCCCCCGCTAACATCCCCGGGGAGGCATCTAGGACACTCAACCCTGTCTTCTCACAGCCCAGCTGGGCCACCCTGGGACGGTACCTGGGGTCTTGGTGGCACACTGCCCCTGATGTCCGCTTCTGGCCCAGATCAGACTTATCCATGGGGGGCCCTGTATCATCCTGCCACTTCACAAAAGTGGCTAAAGTCTCCTGGAGGATGAAGGAAGGTTGGTTATGCCTAGGATCACACCATATCCACTAGTGAGTAAGGGACCCTCTGAATGGGGGCTCTTCCCCTGGTCCCCAGGGCTCAGGCCCACCTCCCAGACCTCCACCCACCGCTGACATTCCTAAGATCTGGGAATATCACTTCTTTCACTTCTGCGGGGCTGGGGAGGTCAGCACTCTCCCTGTGCTGGGCCAGGTACAGGGGTGTATGGGGCCCAGAAGGAGAGAGGGGATGTTGTCACTGCTCTTGAGGGCCCCTCCGCTATGCCAGGGGCAAGGGAAGGTGGTGTGCAGGGCCAGAGTGGGGCTGGCAGGGGCTGGAGGGCCTGGCCGCACCGAGCAGTCCTTCCGCTGGGTCTGAATGCAGCCTGAGTGGTCGTTCTGGACACAGCAGCCCGAGTCCCGCTCTAAGTCTCGCTCCCGAAGCACCAGCTGCTCGATCTGCTGGTCCTTCCGGATGCAGGGGGAGAACTTGGCTCCCAGGTGGATCAAATCAATCTGGAGGAGGGCAAAGAGTGAGCCTGGGCTCGGAGCTGGCCGCTCGCTTTAGTTTCCCCTGGAGTCCCCTGGTAAGAGGGGCTCCTGGGCGGGCGACAGGGCCCCAGGGTTCCCTGCTGAGATGCTGCCCATCCCTCTGGGCTCCTCACCGAGCTGGGGCCAATCCAGAAGTTCTCCTGCTGGATATACTTCACGCTCTCATACACACCTTTGTTCCTGAGCACCTGGTGCAGGGGCGAGGGGGGGCGGTCAGGGGTTTCCCCATCCCAGGGTAGGGACTCCAGCATGGGGCTGAGAGGTAAAGCTACGTTGAGCCCAGAGCACCCTCCTGCATGGGCCAGGCTGTGGCCACGGGAGGGACTCCAGGGCTGACGATGCTGATGTCTCAGGGGTCTCAGGACCCTCCAAGGGGAGCACCCCTTCCTTAGCCTGACTCACCAGCTGGGTGGTGACGTGCTGGGCAAAGCCCACAGGTGCGATGCCGTACGTGCAGATCACCAGCAGCGTGATGATGATGTGGACAAAGGTGAGCCAGTAGGTGAAGTAGGGCCTGGGGACAGAGGCCCTGGGTCAGCAGAGCCAAACCCACATCCCAACCTCAGCCTGCGGAGCCCAGCCCCCGTCAGCTCTCACTTGGTCTCTCCCTTCCCATTCTGTTCCCCTCCAACTCATCCTTCACCACCGTGACTTTGAAAATCACCCCCAGGTCTCTCTCCCAGCTTAAACCCTTAGAGGTCTTCCTGCTTCTCCAGGCGTAAAGGCTGACACTACTGCCTCCTGCTGGCCACAGGGCCTTACTGCGCCCGCCCGCTTTCTCCTCTTACAGCTCCTGCAACAAACCATGATCCCTGCAGCCCCAGGGCCTTTGCACCTGGCATTTCCTTTGCCAGGGATGCTCTTCACATCTCTTTCTATCAGGCGACCTCCTGCTCATGCTGGCTGCAGCCCTCACCGCCGGCCCGTCCACTCATGCTCTGTCCTCCTGGGACACTTGCTACACTTGTTACTCAGTTTTTGGTTTTGGGTTTGATGTCGATCGGGTCACCACCTGTGGCACATGGTGAGAACTGCCCCTCCCCAAACCTCTGGTTTCCCCCCGACGGTCCCCTCACTCACAGAGCTTCTAACTGTCCCTCTGGCCCACCCTGCACCCCGTCCCTCCTGCTGGAGCTGTTCCAGGGCTCAATGAATCCTTGACGGCTGTTGGGGGCGGGACTAAGGACACAGGCCAAGAAAGCCAGGAGGGTGAAGAGGCAGCAAAGGGCCCAAGGAGCCTTCCCAGGCGACACGTGAGCTCGTGGGGACACCCTGAGGGCTTGTCCCCGCTCTCCTCTCCCATGCCTGCTGAATATGGGGTGCCGCGGGAGAGGGACCCTCGGGGGATGGGCCGGTTGTCCGCTCTTCTCATCCTGCCTACCGCAGTGAGACTCCGGAGGGCGGGATGCTCAGCTGGCTCGACCCCAGCAGGCAGCCCCGGGCCCGCCGGCCGCTCACCGGTGGCTGTCGAAGCTCTCCAGCTGGCGCTGCACGGTGCTGCTGATGCTGCGGCGGTAGCTCCGGTTCAGCCAGTTGCCCACCACGCCCAGCCCGTAGTGCCGCTTCTTGCGGTCAAAGGCGAAGTGCTTCACCCTGGAGGCGATGCGCTTGCCGCGCCTGGCCCCGTCCAGTGGGCCTCGGCCGTGCTCCTTTTTCCTGAGGGGTGGGGGGACGGCTCTCAGCCTGCTGCCCCCGCCCCTCACATTCTAGAAGGGGGCTTGAGGGAGGACTGGGTGTCTGGGGAGCCCTCCCGAGCTGCGCCTTCTCCCTTCGCCCCGGAGGAGGGATGCCCAGACTCACAGAGGCGTCTGCACCCCCTCGGGGGAGACCGGAGAGGCCGAGCGTGGGATGCCCCGGAAGTAGCTGGCCGAGAGTGGGGGAGACTCAAACACGTCATCGGGCATGGAGCTCATTTCCTCCTGCGGTGGGGTGGAGCGGGGGACACAGAAAAAGACAGGACCTCAGTTCAAGGACAGGACAAAGCTAGACGGCTCTTCGGGAGGGAAGCGGAAGGCTGGTGCCCATCCACCCTGACCGTGGTCCTCCAGGCTGGCCCCTCACCCTGCCAGGTCCTCCACAGGAAGACAGGGGCCCAGGAGTTCCACCCATGGGCCTCTGGATCCCTCAGGGGCTTCCGGCACAGCATGATCAAGGCCAGGTTGCCTCTCCTCACCCCCAGGCCACCCCATGCCCTGTGCCCGAGGCCCACACCCCATGCTTGCCTTACTAAAAAACGAGGAGTCAAATGTGTCCGCGCCATCCACCACGTCCTCCTCCAGGAAGCTGGGGTAGGCGAAGCTGCGTTTGACCACGCGGCACCGCTGGCCCGTGGCATCCAGCACGGAGCGGCCCTGTGACAGGGCAGAGGCCCGGCCATCAGGCCCAGATCAGGGGCCACCACCCCTGTCCCCTCCAAAGGAACTGTGAAGCCCCTTCTCCCGGGGCATCACCCTGGGAGATACGAGCTGGGACTCTGCCCAGAGCATGGAGCGAAGCTTCCGTAGCCCCGAACCCATGGCTCTCTCCAAGAGTTTCGGTTCTTCTCACCCTGCTGACCTCACTACCTCTGGCTGGGGCGGCTCCTCCCGCGCTCTCGTTCTGTACCCTCGCCCCCCACACTCGGGCCATCTCCCCCAGCTGCAGCTTCCTGGCACAGCACCGCCGGCCCACGTCTGCCTCTTGGACTCTAGTCGGTGGCTTCTCCTCCCATAAGCCCCTCCTCACTAAAATCCCATCAAACCACACGCTGCTCCCCTGATGGGCCAGGCCCCCTCCACCTCCAGGCCTTTGCATGGGCCCTTCCCTTCACTGAGAATACTGTTCCTTTCCTTCCTTCCCTGGGGAGCTTTCCCTTATTTTTCTGGATTCCAGCCCAAATGCTATCCCAACATCAGCCCCTCTCCTACGCAGGCCACCCCCCCCACCATCACGCTGAGGAGTGACACCGGCCCCCTCGCGGATGAGAGCCCTTCCAGGGCAGTGACACTGGCTCTATCTGCTCCACAGTCCCCATGCCCAGCATGTCACAGGCGCTGAGTGAACTTGGGTGAAGGGTGGTCCCTACACAGGTCACTTCCTGCTTTCCCAGCTCGGGTGGGTGCAGAAACGGGCTTCCAGAACCACGGAGAGCTAGGTCTGGGAGGACGTGGGTGGGGCTCCTGGGCTGCAGGGCTCCTCCCTCTGCCCTTGGCACAGTCTGGGGGGGGGGGGGGGTCTTTGGGAAGACCGGGGTTGGGGGGGCGCAGAGGCGGGGAGGCATCCTCACCTTGAGGAAGGCAGCAGCAGCCTGAAAGCTCATGTGGGCCACAGACATCCTCTTGCGGCGGGGCAGGTGGGAACAGCCAGAGCGGACGCTGCTGAAGGAGGTGAGGGACAGGACCCCTGGGGTCAGCGGCGGGTGCGGGGCATGGAGCCTGTCCACCTCGTCCGGGTGACGGAACGCCCGTCCGCGGGCCAGGGGATCCACAATCTGGAAGGGAGGGCAGGAGTGAGCAGAGCTGGGGGTCCCGGGGCCGAGGCACCTGCCACTCCCCACCCCCCCGCCCCACCCCCACCTCTGCCAGGGGAGCCCACCTTGGGCATCCTGCAGGGCTTTGGCGACTCGGCGCCCTGGAAGGAGGGCACCTCCTGGCTGGGGAGCTCCAGGTCGCGCTGGCACGAGGGCTTGAGCCGGCCATAGCGCACGCTGCAGTGGTGGAGGCTCCGGCGCTGCCAGTGCTGTCGCTTGGCCTCCCAGTCACCGCTGACCCCGAACCACTGGGCCGTGCCCCTGCGGGAGCACACAGAGCTGTGGCCGTGGGGGCCTCCACGACGCCCACGGCAGGACGGGGAGGGCACACTGGCGGGGATCACGGGAGGGGTGGGCAGGGCAGGGGACGCAGGAGGGGCCGGGGGAGGTGTGTGCACGGGGGCCGGGGGACAGGGCACGTGTGTGTGCCGTGCAAGGGTCAGACTGGCTCCCCCTCTGGCTCCTGGGTTGGTACCCGATGACCAGACAGAGAGGGGTAAACAGAGTCCACGGCCAAGCCGAGCTGGGCAGGCCTTGGGGTCCCTCCCGAGGGCCAGAGCCTCCCCTGCAGCCCTGGCTCCTTGAACTCCCAGCCTCCAGGCTGTGACTTTCTACAAGACACCTTGGGCTTCAGCTTCCTTCCCCTGCGCCCGCCCCCCAAATATGCACATTCCAGCCCTGCCCTACTCCTTCTTCTTGGAAGGGGACACAGATGCCGGCCCAGCAGAGGTCCCTAGGGCTGCTGGGGACAGGAAGGGCGCTCACTTGCGAATGCTCTGGGACAGGGAGGCCTGGCGGCGGAAGCCGGGGCGCTTCTCCGAGCTGCCTTCCTGCCATCGTCCCCGTGGCTCCTGGAGGCTGACACTCTTCACGTAGGCTGGGTTCCTGGGCCTCTGTGGGAGGCAGGGCAAGAGGACAGGCTGGGACTTGGTGGAGCCCAGACCCTGGGCTCGCTCTTCTTCGGTCCCCTACACCAGAACCCTGAGAACACACCTCGCTCCTAAGGTATACGCCTGAGCTGCTTTCCTTCGGAATGTAAAGTCACCTTCTCTCCACACTTCAAGGAACCCTAATGTGATTTCCCAACTCCCTAACCAGTGCTCCCCCTTGGCTCCCTGTATGCAAAACAGCCCCCGGGGTGAGTGGGTGGCACCAACACAGGACCCCTTTTATGCCCCAGGACACTGCTTCAAGGCTGCTCTCAATGAGCCCTTTATGGAACGTTGGTCCAGCCCATCTTCATTTCCATTCTCCAGGGGAGCCAGGCGCTGCGGGGTCAGCTGCTGATGCCCTGACCCCCGAGTCTGCCAGCCCCTTGGGGGGGGGGGGCCAGGCAGGAAATGGAAACCGCCGGGACTGGTAGGTAGACCCGTGAGCCTTTCTCGAGGACTGTGCTCCTGGTCGCCCTGTCCACCGACCACCAGGAGATGCAGCTCCTGCGCTCAAGGCTCAGTCCATGTGACGCTGGGGAGGGGGAGGAGGGGGACCTGGTTTCCCTTCTCCCAGCACAAGGCCTCTGTCACTGAGGCTCAGGCAGAAGGGGCCGCCTCTGCCCCAGTGGTATTGCATGGGCACAGCTGTTGCTCCCCAGTGAGCCTGTAGGCTGCCCCCTTACTTGGGGCAGCATGCTGGCCTGCTCGCCCGGCGCCGGGTTCTCGGGAGGTGGGATGGTGATGGACAGGTTGGGCGGCTTCCGGCTCTGCAGGCGGCTGCTGGACACAGAGGAGACGCCCTCGCCATTCTTGTCAGCGGAGGCCATGGTGGGCTGGGCGCAGGGCGACTGGAATGAAAACAGGGAGAGGGGGTATGAGCGTGTCGACAGGTGGCAAGACAGGAAGGGACCTGGGGGCCCCGGTGCCAGGGCAGGTGGCCCGGGCTGAGAACCACCTGCTGAATGCCTAACTCTGGGGTCCAAACCGCCGGGGCACAGACGGACTGTGACCTGGGCAGCCCGAGAAGTATAGTCTATTTCTGTCCTTTGTTTGCATTTCAGGCCCGGAGGGGTCTGGGGAATCCCCACCCTTCCCCCTCCTTGCCTTGGTGGTCTCTCTGCTTCAGGCCAAGAACCACACCTAGAAAGGAGCCAAGGGCAAAGGACGGGGATACAGTGACCTTGGCTGCCTGGTCACCCTGGTCAACATAGGCCAGGGGCCAGAGGGCAGCTTCCTCGACCTTGGGGCAGGGCTTGGTGGAGGACAAGACGGCTCCAGGGCAATCCGGTGCCCTACCTGCAAACACGAGTTCCACAGCTGTGCGGGGGAGCAGGTGGTTCTCCGAGGGGCCGTCCTTGGGTTTCTAGCAAGGAAATGGTAGCTCAGCCTCATAACCAGACAGGCGGGAAAGCCACCACGCTGGTTCCTGTCCCCTGGGCTGCCTGGTTCCTTTTTCAAAGGTAACTGAAACTGCCACCTGTTTGTACTTTTATCTTTTTGTGGAGAAAAAATGTTAATCCCAGTGATAAAAGTGGCATATGCTCATTGCAGAGACAAAACACAAAAATGACTGACGATTATAAAGCAGAAAGTGAACTCACAGTCTGCCCGTCACCCTGTCTTCCAAGAAAGAGCCTCTTTGCACCCGGAGAAGGATACATGTACTTAAAATTTTACACGCTCACACCATATCCTTTCCGTAAGCCGCACATCAATGCATATAGACAGATCTACCTTTTTCTTTTCTTTTTTTTTTTTTTAAGTAGGCTCCACACCCAGCGTGGAGGCCCACAGGGAGTCTGAGCTCACGACCCTGAGATGGAGACCTGAAGATCAGAGTGGGATGCCCAGGGGCGCCTGGGGGCTCAGTGGGTTAAAGCCTCTGCCTTCGGCTCGGGTCATGATCTCTCTCGGTCCTGGGATCGAGCCCTGCATCGGTCTCTCTGCTCAGCGGGGAGCCTGCTTCCTCCTCTCTCTCTCTCTGCCTACTTGTGATCTCTGTCAAATAAATAAATAAAATCTTAAAAAAAAAAAAAAAAAGAGTGGGATGCCCAGCGGACAGAGTCCCCCAGGCGCCCCTACCTTACCTTTCTTGACGACTGCAAAGATTTCGCTGAGTGGAATATACCAAGATTTAACCAGACCGATGGCTGTTTGGGGTGTGTTTGGCATTTGGGACTCCTGTCCAGTGTTAACCAACGCCCTGGCCTACACCGTGCACCTGTCCCAGTGCTATCCCAAAACGAACCTCTAGAAGTGGAACTGCTGGGTTGGAGAGTAAGTCCAGCCTGAATTTCAGTGGATCCTGGGAAATGGCCCTGCCAAGAGGAGGGGGCAGTTTACCCCCCTTCCCCACCCCCGCCCAGATCTGGGGCTTGTCCATACTCGCTCGTGGACCCCACTCCCACTTCCGCTCCAGTTCCAGCCGAACCACCGCTCTGCCTGTGCTACCCCCTCCCTCCTCACGCGCTCTGCTCTTTCTCTGGCTAAATCCTTCGCTTGCTCCACTCCCCACTTCCCGAAGCTGCCGGAGCTGACCTGGTTTCCCTTCTCCCAGCACAAGGCCAGGGACCCCACATCCACCTGCTGACACAGTGCTGACCCCGGGTATGTGGAGACCCGGGGAGAGTCACATGGAAGCCCTCTAGGTAAGGGCGTGTGGGGACCAACATGTGACAGAAAGGTGACACAGCAGCCACACGTGGCCTGAGTCCGTCCGTCCCCTCCATCTCTACGCAGCCCCCCAGAGCCACCATCTTCTCTCCACTGAGGGGTCACAGCAGCCTCCTGACCCCTCCACCTGCTGCCCCTCGTGTCCCCAGCCTCATGACCAGCAACAGACATCACCTTTTAAAACCACCAATCACACCACGTCTCTCTCTGCTCAACACTGTCCCAGGATTTCCCGTTCTCACCTACAGTCCATGCTTCTCACTGGGGTCTCTGGGCCCTGAGTGGCTCTGTGTCCTCCTAGACCCTGAACCCGCCCCTCTGAGCCCCTCCCTACCTAGCACCTGCTAAGCTCTGCCAGGAGGCACCAAGGGGTCACGGTCAAGAGCATGGGGCCTCTTGGTGGCTCAGCTGGTTGAGTGTCTGCCTTTGGCTTGAGTCATGATCCTAGGGTCCTGGGTCTGGGCCCCCGCTTCAGGCTCCCTGCTCGGCGAAGAGCCTGCTTCTCCCTCTGCCTATTGCTCCCCCTGCTTGTGCTCCCTCTTTCCCTCTTTGTCAAATAAATAAAATCTTTAAAAAAAAAGCATCCTGCCACTCACTGGGTGGTCTAGCCTTGACCTGCATTTGACCATGAAGTCACCCACATCCTCACTTTGTAAGGAGGGAAAGACCTCCCCCAGGAGAGGCGCCCTGAGCATCAAATGAGAGAATGCATGACGCACACCTGGCAGGGTGTGGACACAGAAACTTGTTCTAGAATGTTCACAGCAGCATGGTCCTCAGAGCCAAAAGGTGCAAACAACCCAGAGGCCCATCGACAGGCCAACGGAGAAACAAAGCGTGTTCCATCCACATAATGGGATTGAGTCAGCCAGAAACAGGAGAGCAACACCGACATGGGGTCCAGCACGGCTGAACCTTAAGGCTGTTATGTGAAGTGAGAGAAGCCGGACAACAAAGACCACATGCTCTGGGAGTCCATGCATATGAAAGTGTAGGGGGTAGGGGATAAGGGGCAGCAGCTAAAGGGTGGGTCTCATCAAGCGATGGAAGGTTGCACGGACCTGTGAATATACCATAAACCACTGAATTGTACACTTTCTTTTATTTTTTTTTAAAGATTTTATTTATTTTTATGACAGAGAGAGAGAGATAGAGAGACAGGGAACAGAAGCAGGGGGAGTGGGAGAGGGAGAAGCAGGCTTCCTGCTGAGCAGGCCACCCCAAGCGGGGCTCGATGCCAGGATCCTGGAATCATGACCTGAGCCGAAGGCAGATGCTTAACAACTGAGCCACCCAGGTGTCCCTGAATTATACACTGTAAATGGATGCAGTTTATGTGGATTAAATGGACTAAATGTGAATTATAGCTCAATGACGCCGTTGAAAAAGTCTCAGGCAGGTACTCCATAAACATTCGGCCTCTGCCTGTGTTCAAGTCTTTCTTTCCTCATATCAGATCATCACACAATAGAGCAGGTGGCTCCTTCCTATCATTCTGGTTCCAGCTTGGGTGCCACCGCCTCCGAGGAGCCCTTCCTGACTGCCCAAAGCAGCTCTCCCACTCCTGCTTCAAGCCTCTCCATGGCTTTACCCTGGTCACCCTCCTCTCTCAGGCGTATTCCCTGCGGCACCACCCCCTCCAGCAGAGTACTGGCCCACAGGTAGTATCCATACGTATTGGTTGAAAAACAAAAAAGCAAAAGAAAAAAGCAAGCAAAGCAGCAGGTGCCTTGGGCCCAGCCCACGCGGCTACCCAGTGTCCTACCTTCTGGGTTTGGACTGAGCTCACTGCTTCCCGGGTCTTGCTGCAGGGGTCTTCAGAGCATGTTCTAGTCCTTCCCTCACTCTATGCAGATGCTCTGGGGTCGGTCCAGCTTCAGCTCCGTGTAAAGGTGGACAGATGCCAAGATAAGAGGCTTCCAGGCCAAACGGGGCCGCTCACTTGGTGAGCACAGCCTATAGGGAGGGAAGGGCAGGTTCAAGCAGGCGTGCTGGAACAACGCATCTTTCAATCTTCCTGACCTCAGTCTCTGCATCTATAAAATGGGGTCATTCCACGGGCCTCATGGGTGAGGGATTAGGAGATCTGCTCTCCTGCAGTAAGGACCTCCACTCTGGGCCAGGAATCCCAAATCAGGACAGTCCCTATTTTTTGTGTGTGTCAATGTAACTTCATGAGAAATGTGTTGGCTTCTTCTGATTATGACTTCCTTTCAAACAGAGTAAGATGTATGTTGAAGGCAGCATTCAAATGAGTTACAAGTGTTTCTTTGGGGATACCTAGGTGGCTCAGTGGGTTAAAGCCTCTGCCTTCGGTTCAGGTCATGATCCCAGGGTCCTGGGATCGAGCCCCACATCGGGTTCTCTGCTAAGCAGGGAGCCTGCTTCCTCCTCTCTCTGCCTGCCTCTCTGCCTACTTGTGATCTCTGTCTGTCAAATAAATAAATAAAATCTAAAAGAAAGAGAGAGAGAGAGAGAGAAGGGTTTCTTTGTTGTTGTATTAGCTCTTTAACTAATTGAGATCAAACCCACGCAACATAAAGTTAAGCGTTTCAGAGAGACTGCGGCAAGTCGCCAAAAGGTCTTGCACAGAGGAGCTCTGAGGCAGACCCTCCCTTAGCAGAACCCTGCAGGCTGCTGGGGGCGGGCAGGTCAGTCCTCAGGAGCGCCAGGCTTGGCCCCTCGCATCCATTATCCTACTTTGTCCTCAAAACACCTCTGAAGGTAGACATCTCCCATCGCCCCCATTTCGTGGATGAGAATGGAGGGAGGCTCAGAGGGGTTAAGTGACTTGCCCATGCTCACACTGCCAGGAGGGGGAACAGCTGGGTCTTTTCAGAAACAGGAGGCCCCCCCACCCGCCACCAAAGCTAGGGCACACTGGGGGCTGGACAGATCCCTATCAGGGTGACCCAGTATAGTCCAATCCAGAAGGAAACGTACTTTTACTCAATAGTACTTTGCAAACTCTTTTCCTCAGCGGCCTGGGGTTACCCAGAGGGGTACGTGGGACAAACCGGCTGGGGCCAGGTCTGTGCCCTCCCTCTGATTTCACAGGGCGGCAAAGTGTTCCAGCTCTAAGAGGGACTCTGGTTGTGCAGGGGTTCCTGAGGGGGGATCTGAGGCAGAGCTGGGGACGCAGGACACTTTCAGGGTTTGCTGAATAGACCAGGCATCCTTACTTTTATCCCAAAGTTCTGGGAGTCCTCACTCCACACCTCAGGGCAGGCAGGCAGCGGGCGACAAGGTCCCTGAGAGATGATAGGCAGATGGGCCTCAGTGCCAGGCTGGCTGGCACCTCAGACGCCACTTTACCTCTACTCTGGGGGCAGCTCCAGGACAACAGCCTCCCCTGGGGCCACTGCATGGAAAGTTCTCCGGTTTGGTCTCCTTTGGGATCGGGGGCAGCAAGAGGGCACCAGGCAGGCGCTGTTCTGCCCCAAGGAGGGAAGGAGGCAGCCGATGGAGGAAGGCTGGGAGAAAGGTTAGGACGAGCTGCTGAGTCTGAGCTGGGGTGAGGTCATCAAGCACGCAGGCTCCCTCTAGAAGTCCAAGCTGATCACACTTTCCCAGAGTAAGCACCCAGTGCCCTTCAGAACCTGTCTTCACCCCCAGCAGACGCACATGCCCTGCAGGTCCCCTGGCCCCTACTTTCTCACCTGAGGCCCTGCACCTAGCACAGCAGGCTCCGCCTCATCCCCTGGGCAGGTGAAATGTCACCTCCTCCAGGAAGTCTGCCCTGTCACCATCAGGCAGAATCAACCACTTTCTCACCTGCCTCCTCCAGCATACTGCAGACACCTGGCTGTGTATAGGTATCCCCCTCCCCGAGCAGCACCAAATCTGGAAGTTGGCTTCCACTAATGGCTAACAGGATAGAAGGTGGGGGGGAGGGGGCATATGCACAGTTGCAGACTGTCAGTCCACAGGTACCCCAGACTAAACCTATCCCTCCCCCAGTTCTACACTCAGCCCAGGAAGGGAGTGGCCCACTCCGGAAGTCTCCAGGAGGTACTCTCTGCCCTGCTGGGGATCTGTGACCATTGTGGGCCGAGGAGGGCAGATGCAGTCCCAGGATGAGCCCCCACTGGACCTCCCGCTCCCCTCTCTCAGCACAGCCTGGACTCCCCGGCCTGCCCTCCCATCCCAAAGCCATAGCACCCTGGTTGGGCCCTCCGGCCTGGCCTCCACCATGCTGCTGGCATCTGTGCCAATGTCCTGATGCTGGGGAGACCGGACTGGCCCCAGGGGACTTCTGGGGGCCACAGGGAGAAGTGGCTGCGCCCTGGAGAGCAGAGGCAGTGCTGGGGTCACACCTCCCTGGGGAGGAGTGGGGTATCTAAGAGAGCTATTTCACCATCTTTGTGGTCAGTGCCGAGTCCTAGCCTGGAGCCAGCTTTACTCCTTGGCCTCAGTTTTCTTCTCTGTTAAGCAAGGGACTTGGGGGCGCCTGGGTGGCTCAGTGGGTTAAAGCCTCTGCCTTCGGCTCAGGTCATGATCCCGGGGTCCTGGGATCGAGCCCTCCATCGGGCTCTCTTCTTAGCAGGGGGAGCCTGCTTCCTCCTCCTCTCTCCCTACTTGTGATCTCTGTCTCTCAAATAAATAAACAAAATTTAAAAAAAAAAAAAAAAAAGGCAAGAGACTCGGAGGAGGTGATGGCCCAGCTTTGACACCCACCAAACCCGCAGCTTAGTACAAAACACCAATTTCCTACAGCCCCTCTCCACCAAGGAGGGGAGGGCCTACTCCTGAGACTTCCCCCAACTTGTGCAGAAAAGATGGGCAGGTGTACCAGAAGCCCAGTGTCTTCCTTGGGGTGGCGGGGGGCAGAGGGTAGGGCTGGCAGTACGGGGGGCCACAGAACCCAAGTCTTGGGCACGGACGAACCCAGATGGAAAAAGTACCGGAGCTTTGGGAGCAAACCGCCCCACACGTATCTCCCACGCCCCAGAAATGCTTGCTCATTGCAGAGGAAATTGTGACATCCTGGGACAAGGCTTCCTCCTGGCCCAGTCACATCCGCTGCTCTAAGACCCCAGGGCTACCACAGCACCCAGCCGGGGGTGGGGGACTTGTGTGGAAGGTCTGAGAGCCTGTCCCCTCCAGCAAGGAGGGAAGGAAGATGGCTGGATCCTGGTCTCAGTGGGGCCTTCTGCCCCGGCCCAGAGTAGCAGGGCCTGGGTAAGGGCAGCGACTTCGGGGGGGTCCATCACAGGGTGCGGGTGGGGCAGATTCAAATCATCCTGAGGTGCCCAAGGGTTGGTACTTCTGTACCCACCTCCCCCACCCCCCTCCAACCAGTGCTGTAACCCGGCTAAGAACAGCCCAGGTCAGGCACACAGGATAGAAATGCAGACTCAGAAAGCACTCACTGATGCCGCTGGACAATCTGGTTTCCCCACAAAGGGTGGGGCTGGGCATTGCTAGCTAAGCTGCATCCCAGCAGACACAGCCACAGTGAGCAAGGCCTCGGCCGGAGAGGTCTCCCCACAGAGCTCTTCCTGGGCGGGCTCAGGCAGGGTGCTGGGTGAGCATCCCTTCTCCTTGAGCCTGTGTGGCCCCACTGTCCCCTCGCCACCTGCCCCCAGGGGTCTGACTCCAGTCCCTTCTCTCCCTCCCCACCCACCGGCCCCCCTAGGCACACCAGCTGGCTGTGAAGGCTCCCCTGGTCTTGCTAATGGCAATGGGGTCTCAGCAATCCCCAGGCTCTGAGGACCTCCAGAACCAGGACGGGGAGTCAGCAGCTGCAGCTCCGGATGCAAACAGGAGGCCACAGACAGTGGGGCTTGGCCTGTGTGGCCGAACTGGGGACAAAGGGAAGAAAGGGGCCCTTGGACAAGGGGTAACAAGCATCCCCTCCAGCAAAGAGGCAGACCACTACTAACTACTAGGCTCAATCAGGACGTTAAGGGGACCTCCCGGGGTGGGGGTGGGGGGCACACAGGTCCCCTGAACCAAGGAAGGAAACTGGCCCCCAGCCCTGGCTTGCAGCTGTGGGCGAGTGGAGGGAAGGAAGATGGCCCGGGGCTGCTGGGAACCTGTCTGTCCCCTGATGAATCACAGAATGATAGGGTGACAGTCAGGAGCAAGGAAGTGGCCTCTCTCCGCTGCTTCCCTGCCACAGAAACTGAAACCGGCTGGTCCCTCCCCACAGCCTTCTGGGAACCAGGGCGTTTTTAGAAAGCTGCAGAGAAGAGAGGAAGCTGGCCCTCGCCCACTGTGCAACCCCCAGCAAAACCCCGAGTTCTGCTGACCTCGGGGGAAGTGGCTCCAGCTCCCCTCGAGACCCGGAAGGGACAGCTTATGTAAAGGCTGTCATCTAACCCTGTCTCCCAACAGGCGTCCCGATGGCCCGTGACTCACCCCAACACCTCCCTGCGCTGCCAAGAGCGGGCTGGAGCAAAGGGCAGGGAAGCGCCCAGCGGACGCTGAGGGTCTGGGGACAGGACTTAGGAAGAGAGAATGCAGAGGCAGAAAGGGAAGGGGACACAGGGTCCCTGTCAGAGGCTACGAACTCTAAGTCACGTGCTGGTCAGTTAGAGACGCCAGCGGGTCGCCCTGTCCCTCTCCTTCCCTCCCGAAGCGAGCACCCACTTCCCCAGAGGTGCAAGTCCACGGACTCGGACTCGGACTCGACTGCACTGTGGGGCTGGGAGGCTTCGCGGCTTCGCGGCCGGTGCAGAGGAAAACTGAAAGCACCTGCGGGTTTGCGCCCCTCCCATAGGGAGAGTCCCCATGTCTCCACCCTCCCCACACACACCTTAAAAGCCTTTGCTCAGGGGCGCCTGAGTGGCTCAGTGGGTTAAAGCCTCTGTCTTCGGCTTGGGTCATGATCTCAGGGTCATGCTCTCTGCTTGGCGGGAAGCCTGCTTCCCCCTCTCTCTGCCTGCCTCTCTGCCTACTTGTGATCTCTGTCTGTCAAATAAATTTTAAAAAACTCTTAAAAAAAAAAAAAAAAAGCCTTTGCTCAAACTCAGTTCCAAAGATAAAGAAGGGGGTAGGGGGCAGCAGGTTCAGGGGCTTGGTGACCCACTGGCTTTGCCCCATCAGACCCCAGGTTCTGGACTCCTGTGACCCAGTTATCGTCGCTTGGGTGGCACGGCCAACCACAGACACGGGAAGTGGGTGCTGGGCTCCAGGCCCAGTCGGAGTACATGGAAGTTGGAGGGGGTGCCAAGCACTCAAAGAGCATTCTTACAGTGGGGCAGACCCCAACACCCCTTTGTCCCACCCGCCAGGCTTTCTCGGGACCATGCGCCAGTGGGGCGGGCAGAGACCTCTGCAGGGGGCCCCGCTTATGGGAAGCCAGCTGAGCTGCGATGCAGGGCAGGCAGCACTAAATGCCACCAGGTGTCCCCAGCTGGACACAGTGCTGGACCCTGCCCTCCTAGGTGCCCTCCCGGAGGGCGCTCTGGAACTTTCTGGACTCTACAAGCTGTCTGTGGAAGCACACAAGGGGATGGCGGCTGAGCAGGGATGCAGGTGCCCTCCCATAGCCCGGGGAAGCAGCAGCTCTCAGAGCCTGGGGGCCAACTTCTGCCTGGGGACAACAGGGAGCACAGGGGCTGGTCCCGGGGGGCCCTGCCCAATGGCCCAGCCTCCTCTGGGAAGGTGACCTGTCCTAGTTCTGCTGCTCCCTGAGCATCGCCATGAAGGGGAGGAGTCGGGGGTGGCAATGGGGGTCCAGAAGGCCCTGGTCCTTTCTGGGTCTGATACCAGGGCACAGGATGGCTCCTGGACAGGGACATTGTCTCGACCTGAGCTTGATGCCAGCTGGCTTTGCTCCAAACATCAAAGAGGATTTGCCTCTCTCAGGATCTCAAGGTACTGGAAATTGTTTTTTTGTTTTGTTTTGAAGTTTATTTTTTGGTAATCTCTGCACCCAGTGTGGGGCAGAGCTCTGAGATCCAGAGCTGCAAGCTCCACCCACTGAGCCAGCCGAGTGCCCCTAGGAACTGGGTTTTCACTGGTCCTTAGCACTGGCAGAGGCCTAGACCCTGCTCGGAGGTTAGGGGAAGGGTGGCTTCCAATGTGGGTTGGGGAGCAGGGGAGGCCGGCTTCCCTCCTGCTGGAAGCTCCCCAACACCTAGAGGTGACAGGCTGTTTCCAGACTTGAGCACACTCAGTACACAGACCAGGGCTCTGTCTTGGGCTCACAAGGGTGGGGTCCACCTAATTTCCACTCGACTCCTTGTGGCCTGGCTCTAGACAGTGCAAACACTGCCCAGCTGAGGCAAACGGGTCTTGGGTACAACCCTCAATGCTGGGTACTCTTAGACAAGCCACTTAACGTCTGACCCCAGGCTGTTTATGCTAAAAGAAGCTAAGCAGCCCCCCAGGAGTCTGAAATCTGGGCAGCTCTGTCCCCATTAGTTGGGGCTTACCTTGGGTGCTGGCACCGCTGAGGGACAAAGGCGGACTTACCTTAGCTTACAGAGACGTAAGCACCCAGCCCAGGGTCATTCAGCCAGAAGTCAGGCCCTGGGCTGCCCTGGGTCCCCTCATCTTGATCCACTCAGGCTGGGGCTCTGGGTGCCCCTCACTTCTGGAGGCCCAGGCTGGCCCCACAGCTGGGAGGGAGCGTGCCAGGCAAACAATTTTCAGCTTGTAAACAGTCATTAAGGAGCTAATAAACTTGACTTCCCAGAACCCTGCCCCGGAGCTTGCGGCTTCCCCAGAAGAGGTTGGCCCCAGCCCCTGTGACGACCAAGCTTCAGGGCTCTTGGACATGGGCCCAGGCAGGCCATTAAAGCTGGGGGTGTGAGGCTTTGTCATTCCCGCCTCACCGCAGCCCCCTGCCTCACTCTGGGGCAGCACAGATTCACTCGCTGTGGAATGAGGAGGGCTGAGGCGCAGGGCGGGACAAAGCCAGGACTCAAACCCTGGCATGGCCACTTACCTGCCAGGAGATCTCAGGCAAGTTACCACTTCGGAGCCTCGGTTTCCTCTGCTGGGAAATGGGCTGAGGTCCCACCAAACCCGCCGATCCAGCAGAGATGACATCAGACGATGAATGGACGGGGCCTGGCACACAATCAAGGGCCACTAATTGGTGGCTTCTTTTATTCCTGGCTGACCGCTGCTCACTCAGTCTCTCTATCTGAGCCGAGAGCCCTGGAGGTTAACAGACCTCTATTTGACAGGTGGGGAAATTGAGGCTCAGACACGTCCCCTGTCCCGGGTCCCATTGTTGTGCACGCACGGGGGTGGGGGTGGGGGTCCTGCCACCCTGGACCTGGTGAGGTGAAGTGGCCAAAATCCAGGCCTGGGGTGGTGAGCGAGGTGCGGAGGGTGAGTTTAGGGGTGGGCCTGGGAGACTCCGGAGCTCCTCCCAGTGCCCCAGGCAGAAATGACCTCACCCGGAGCTTAGGAAGTCCTGGGCTTATCAAAGGGCCTTCTCAAACATTCTCTCACACTGTCTGTCACTCTGTCATGATCACCAGACAAGGTGAGAGCCAAGACTCGGGCCATATTTCGGTGTCAAGTCCTGCTCCTGGCCCATCCCACAGGCCTTCCGCAGGCTGCCCTGGAGGCCTGACCTGGGGACGGCCATCTGGACAGGGAAGAGACTCTTCTTGTTGGACGTCAGGGGCATGACCACCTGACGGAGCTCTTGGCTCAGGTCCCGGGGCCCCACGTGGGAGGCAGCCGAGAAAAGCAAGGCTCTGAACGGCTTACCTTGTTCCTGGCCCCACAAGCCCAGCCAGAGGGAGCGGAGGCTGAGGGTCCCCGCCTCCATGAGCCCCTCACCCCTCATCCTGACACCCGTGCAGGCAGGCAGGGAGAAGCCCCTGCTGAAGGAGCCAGCACGTCCTGGCCTGAAGCTCCTCTCCCATGTCCAAGCCCACCCTCCATCCCCTCAGCCTTGGTGCAGCGGGGGTCCCCACCCCAGACTGGGCTGGGCCACTTCTGTAGAGTCATTAGAGCACTGCTGCTCTTCAATGTGCTCTTAACTAGCCCTCCCGACAGCCCACGGGGCAAGGCCCCTGTCATCACCACGAGCCCGTGCCAAGGGCCCAGAGACACGCCTCTGACAGCAGGCACGATGCCCTTATCCTCGCGGCTCCCACCTCAGACCCCGGGCCCAAGACGTCCCATGGTCACCCCTGGAATCCTCACAGCAGGCATCCCAGTGGACTACCGCGGCCCCACAGCACAGCTGCGGACACTGAGGCACGGACCACAAGCGGCCCTCCTTCTACTGACCACGACCTCGTGGGCCACCACGGCCGCCAGCTTCTGGGCCTCGCTCCTGGCTCCCCCACGCTGGGGATCACCGTCCTTCCTTTCTCCCAGCCTCCTGGCCAGCATCCCTGACTGGCACTGCCCACTTAGCTCCAACCACCGGCACCCCACCCCCACAACAGGCCTCTGGCAGCTTTCAAAGTGCAAACAAATGACTTGTGTCTGGGTCGCTGGATAAGTTTACACAATGATGGAATGTGAGTGCTGGGCTCCCGTACCTCCCTGAAGACGACAGGCTGAATTTTTTTTGACACTCAGATCTGACTCCCATAGGGAAGCAAGAGTAACTTTATGGGCTGTAGGGGAAAGCCCTTGTTTTGCCCCACGGATGGGGCAGGTGGGGCAACCCCTCCCAGCCCATACCCTGAGAGCTGGCCTCGCCCGGGCACTGCCCCAACCTCTCCACCGCGCACAGGTTAGCCTGCACCAGCAGCGGGCGTGGACCACCCGGCCAGCGCTCCCTCAGCCAGGTCCAGCTGGGTAGGAAACGCGGAGCAACGCTGTGAGCTCACTCTGGAAATCCCCACAGGCAGCAGGGACAACACTGAAGACTGCTCCAAAGTGGGTGGTGCAGACCCGAGGGGATGTGTGGAGAGGGGGAGGCAGACCAGAGCTCCTCTCCCCAGATGCTTTCCCCTGGGGGAGGGGGCGGGGGCGGGGGCCGTGCCGATCCTGCCCCCACTCATTCTGAATCACAGAGAAGTACCAGGTGGCCCATTCAAGTCACCTGTTTTTGTTTCAGGATTTTAAAAAAAATTCTTATTTATTTAAGTGATCTGTATACCCAATACAGGGCTCAAAGTTATGACCCCCAAATCAAGTCACATGCCCTCCTGAGCCAGCCAGGTGCCCTGGTTCAAGTCACCTGTACACCCGAACAGGTCAGGGCACGCACGGACACACCCCCTCGATATCTTCCTGCTCTTATCTGCTCTCCCATCTAGCACGGTTTCTGGCAAGTCGAGGGGAACACTGTGAGAGCTCTGGCACTAGGAAAACACCACCAGGGAGGAAAAGCCAGACCCAGACCCCGGCAGCCTCCATGATGATGTATTTGGGATGTGACTAATCCCTCCCCCCCCCTGAGAGGAACGGATGTCTCCTCCTGGGCCTCCCGCGTGTCTTGTACCACGTACAGCTGTAGCTCGCACGGGAGCCAACCAGACAGGAGTCAGTCAGCAGCTTAGCAGCAGGTAGGCACAGGGTTGGGGGCTGGGCCCGAGAACACAGGTTGGGGGCTGGGCCCGGGTTCAGGGTCAGGCTCTGCCACTCGATTCCTTAACAGCTCTGCACTAGTCCCAAGTGCTCCTTGTGCCACGAGGGACCCACTAAAGGCGGAGGACACTATTAGTTTCTTGTTCAACCAAAAGACGGGAGTGTCCCTCCAGCCCTTTAAAGTTAAAAGCAAACAAAAACAAAAACAACCAACCAGAAACTGCCACCTGCTCCTTTTGTCCTGCCTGAGCTCCCAGGCCAGGAGGCCAGGGTCCAGAAGTCAACAGGAAGGGGGCAGCGGACACTGTCAGAAAACAGGAAGGCAGGGCAGCGGGTGGCCTGGGCTCCTGGGGACAGACAGCTGCTTCACTCCACCCCACCCCTCTAGAACAGCCCCCCACCCCTATCCTCCAAGACCTGGGCCAATGTTCCTGAGCCCAACTCAAACCAGAGTTGTCCCTACTGGGGTCCCCCTGGCCTGGCACTTGGCTAACACCAGGAACGGGGGTGCCTTGCTCTGCCAGCAGTGGGGCCCACCATGGGGCCTCTTGCCTAATTCGGGGTTCCCACAGCCACAGAGGCCCTTTTTTGTTGTAGGAGGGAAGCAGACTGGGGGAGCTGCAGGGAATTAGAAGCCTGTTAGTCCTTGGATGTTATTTCCCTGGTGTACATAGCTGGAAGAGTTCGGTGTCAGTTTAGAAGGGAAAAATCCAGCAGGTCACATGATGCCAGGAGTCCATGCCTGTCCTAGCAATCCAGCTTTGGGAAAATCTATGAAAACACAGCCCCCTCCCCCATCTGCCCCCTCCCCCAGGGGGATATTTGAGCTTGAGGGCTGCCTTAGGGGTGAGGCACTCCAGGACTGAGCTATGAGAAGGCCCTGTTCCCAGCCCCTGGGACTCAGCTCCTGTCCCACAGCACCCAGACCGGCTTTGTGCAGAGACTGTGGTTTGAGCAGGGAAGAGGAAGGTTTATGGCACCAAAGGGAGCCTATTGCTAGGGGAGTAACTGCCCTCACACCTCTTATCTCATTCAAGTTTATTTTGTTCCTCCCCTAACTCCGGGGGAAACTGAGGCAAGCAGGGGAAGTCAGTGAGAAGTAACCTGATGAACCAGGGGCGGCACCAGGGTCTCTGAACCTCAGCACCGCACTGACATTTTTTTTTTTTAATATTCCACCCATTTATTTGACAGACAGAGATCACAAGTAGGCAGAGAGGCAGGCAGAGAGAGAGAGAGAGAGAGGAAGAAGCAGGCTCCCCACTGAGCAGAGAGCCGGATGCGGGACTTGATCCCAGGACCCTGGGATCAGGACCTGAGCCGAAGGCAGAGGCTTTAACCCACAGAGCCACCCAGACGCCCCCGCACTGACATTTTGAGCAGAGTAATTCTTTGGGGGGGGGGGGGGAATGCTGTCCTGTGCGCTGTTAAGATGTCTGAGCAGCATCTCTGGCCTGGACCCACTAGCCGCCAGTAACAACAGCACTCCCCTCCTTCTCCTGAGCTGTGATAACCTCAAAGTCTCCACTGTCAGATATCTCCTGGCACCAATAATCAGTCCCCGCCTTGACACCTCACTGCTCTAGAACAAGCTTCACTCCCCACTCTACCCTCCACCCTACCTACAGAGTGAACAGGAGCACATCTTTTTTACTAGCCAATGTCACCCACACGGGGTCCTAACTCTAGCCACTTGGGAACCAGCTGCCAGTGCACCTGTGGGGTCTTTGGCAGCCCTTCCCAGCTCAGACACCCTCTCAGGAGCTCCAACCCCTCAGCCCTCTCGGGTGAGACCTGGGCTTCCCCTCTGCCCTGGGATGGGAGGGTGCCTCTAGCAGCCATAACCCTTTCCAACCCTAACCTAACCCAAGGCCCTGGAAGAATATCAGAGGGGGCCAACCTTCCCCAAGGCCCTCGGTCCAGAAGTCAGGACTTCTGGGTCCAATTTCTGAGCTTCGATCTAGCCTCGCTGTGACTCCGCTCCCCCGCACCTGTTTCCACCCCGACGAGGCTGAGAGCACAAACTCTGCCTCGGAGTTGAAAGGAGAGGGAAGGATCGGAGTTCCAGGCGCTTCTGGGAGGAAGGCGGGACCGCGCGGTCCTGTCCCCTTCCTTCCGCGGCCTTAAACTTCGGCCCAGTCGTCGTGCCCTCCCCACATCTGGTGACCCGTGGCCAAGGGACCCCCTTTGGCGTCTTGTCCAGCCGAGCCCCGGGGACCGGCAGACCCGGTCCAGCACCTCCGTCCGAGTCCAGCCCCGACCTCTGGCCTCCGGCGAGGCCCACGTGGGGCCCGAGCGCTCCGGCAGGGCGAGCACCCTCGCGGGCCGCACACCGTCGCCCCAGGCGAGGTTCGGGACCGACCCCGCGGACCCCTACGGCGCCTGCCGCCCGGCCTCCGCGTGCCGGCTCCGCCCTTCGCCCCGCGCTCACCTCCCTGCGGCCCCACGTCCCCTGGACGCAGCTCCGAGCGGCGCGGGTCAGCGGCTGGGCGGTGGCTCCTGGGGGCGGGGCCCCGGCGCTCCGCCTCTTCCCTACCTGCGCGCCGGCGGTGGGGGCGGAGCCGGGCCGGCGGGGCGGGCAGAGGGGCGGGGCCTGGTGGCCGGGAGGCGTGGCCGGAGCTCCGGTCCTTGCGGGACGCTGCAGCTGGCCGCCGCGGAGCCCGGGACTTGCGAGGGTCGCTGAGTGCTCCGCCCCCTCGGGGAGGGGGGCGTCCCCGCCTGGGCAGAACCCTGCTTTCCGCCGGAGCTGGTCTCTTCCCGGCGCCGTCCTCTCCTTCCCGGACAAAGCGCCTGATCTAGGTCTGCACTGCCATCACGTCACCCCCACGCCCCCGAGAAGTCACTCCATTGATGACCACCTCCCATCGGCTCCAGCCAGCTCCTTCATTCTAAGGCCAAGTGGGCCTGTTCCTCGAGCGCTTCACCCTTTCTTTGAAACGTATTTGGAGCCTCTCAATTACTCCAAGTTCTGCTGCGGGTCCCGCCTCGGCGAAGCCTCTGATCTCAGTCCTCTTCATCCTGCTGGGGGCGGAGGCGCCCTCCTAGGCCGGGTCTTGCTCGCTCAACTTCCCCCGCCCTCATCCGCCCGCCACCTGGGATCGGAGAGCGGGTCCCGGGGCGGGGGTCGGGGGAAGCCCGCGCTGGGTGCCTGCGTGGGTGCCCGGGTTCTCTGGAGGAGTCCCAGCACTCCTTTAGGGCCACCCAGTGAAAACTCGATGTTGTCTCTGGCCCGGCGACACACAACCTTCCTGATGGGGCAAAACCTTGACTCACAGGGACACCTGCAGCAGGAGGGGATAGCCCTCAGGATCTGGAGATTCGGGGCCCCGGGGGAGGGCGTGCGCTGCCTCCAGGCAGGGTGGCCTCGGCCCACGCTCTAGCCCCTTGGAGCCCGTTCTTAATTTGCAAAGTTGCAAAGCCTGCCTGGCTTTCTCATGTGGTTGGCCGTGGGGATGCAGAGAACAGAACCTGCAAAAGGTTGCCCCATCAAGTGTTAATTAGTGGGGTTATTATTACAAGGGGGGGGGTGCCCACAGCTAGAGGACCTTAGCTCAGATCCTGACCCTGCCACCTGCTATCTTTGTGGCCTTGGACAAATCCTGCCACCTCCCCAAACCTCTGCTTCCTCCTCTGTAAATTGGAGTCATGTAAGAAGCCGGGGTGGTGGGGGGGGGGTGGGGCACACCTGGCCTGTGCTAGCAGCTTCTGGCAGCTGCTATGGTTACTACTGTTCCTGTTGTCACACTAGGACCCCATTTCTCATCAATTCTGAACCAATTCCTATTCCCAGAGAAGCTGGCCTCTGATTCCTGATCTCCCTGGGTCCCTACCTCTCCCTAGCTCAGTGGCCCCCTGGGGGTCCCACCTTTAACAGCCCTGTGGCCAGGACCAAGATTGCTGAGCCTCCCTACTCCTAAAGGCATTAGCAGGGCCCGCCCAATTCCCTCCAGGGTGGGCGTGGGCTGGGTGTGGGCTGGGTGGGAGCCGGGTGTGGTGTGCCAGCCGGGGCCCCTGCTGGCTCTGGGCCACCCGGTCCTTCTGCCCTCCTGGCCCCTTGACCCGAGTCTGGCTACCCAGGTGGACTTTCTTCCTCCTCAGCAGTAAGAGGACTTGGCCCTAGACTCCCCCTTCGGCCTAGACAAAACTGTGGCCAGGGGAGCTGGGAGGAACCCCAAGGTCAGCATGCCCCTTTCTCAGCCCTGGAGGCTCTTATCTCCCCCTTCCACGTTTGCCTGGAGGAGCAGAGTCTGAAGGGAGACTCTGCTGGGGGGGGAGGGGCTGGTTCCGTGGGACCAAAATCAGGCCATCCTGTTGGTCTCAGGGCACAGCCAAGACCCTGACCCTTTAACAGAGCTCCTGAGAGGGGTGGTGATGGGAGGTTAAGAAGTAGAAGGGACCAGTGCTGGAGGGTTGCTTCCCAGTGGCACATGCAAGGACCCATTATTGTGTGCCCGCCACAAACCCCGGGGGGCTGTGGAGACAGAGAGGAACAAGATTGGGGCCTGTGTGCAAAGCGCTGGGGCTCATTGCGAAGGTGGAAGTGCACAGGGGCTAGAAGAAAAAGGATGAGGGGGGCCTGATCAGAGGGCTGTGAAGTGTGATCCCAACTCTTGTGACAGCTCAGAAGGGGTACCACTAGGATCCTCTCCATGTTAGCGATGAAGAGCCCGAGGCAGAAGGAGATGAATTGACGCAGCTGGGGCGGGAGGCAAGTCACAATCTGACTTAAGATTCTGGCAAATTCTCCAGATACCGGAGCCAAGGGGGCGGTCCTGGAACGCCTAGGAAAACCGTAGGAGCCCCCAGGAGGAGAGGGACTCATGGCGGTGATTGACATCAGGGATTTGTCCGCTGGAAACAGAGCCCACCGCCCAGGGCCCAGCGACGTAGGCGCAGGGATGCGGACTGTGGCCTTGGCTGCAACCCCCTGCACCCGTGCGGCCGGAGGGCAGGAGGGCGTCGAACAGACTAGGGTATAGTTTGCGGTCGTGTTGCACAGCCGTTAGAAACAGTTCGGCAACTCTGTGTGCTGATGATGAGAAAGACATCCAGGATACATGAAGTGGAAAGCAGACAACAGCCGGGCGCGTGTTTGACATAACTCCATTTGCCTGTGTTTAAAGAACGTACCCATGGATTTGCTGGTAGATCCACAAACACAGTCTGGAAGTCCATGTGTGGGGTGACCCTGCGTGGGAGGGTAGTGGAGACGAGCAGGACAGACACGTGCTTTTCATTTCATACCGTGTGCATGTATTAATCACTTACAGAAAACACAGTCTAAACTTTTTCTAAAATTAGCCTAAAGGGGGAAGCGCCTGGGTGGCTTCGTCAGTGAAGTGTCTGCCTCCGGCTTAGTTCATGATCTCTGGGTGTTGGGATCGAGCCCCACGTCTGCGTCAGGCTCCCTGCTCAGGCGGAGTCTGCTTCTCCCTCGGCACCCCCTGGTGCTCTCTCTTTGCCTCTCATAAGTAAATAAAACCTTTAAATAAAATTAGCCTAATGGTATCAGGAGGGTCTGGACAGGGAGGGGTGAAGAAAGGAATTGCTGGTGGGAAGAAGAAAAACAAAGACAGAGGAGTGCGGGATCCCTGGCTATGGTCAGGGAGCTTCTGGCCCCTGGTCTGGCTGCATCCCAGGACGTGCTGGGGAGGCTGATGGGCAACAAGGAGCGGGAGGCAGGACGTGTGTAAGGGAGATTCTGCTAGGTCTGGAGAGGCGTTTTTATTTTTCTGTAAGCAGTGGGGAGTTTTTAAACTGGAAAATTGCATCTAGTATTTTACTCTTTGAAAAGTGCTTTCATAGACATGGTTACGATTTTCATCTTAACAGCAGTCCTGCAGGGTAGGCAAGCCAGGCTTTATAGATGAGGAAACAGGCTTTGTGGAATAAAGACCACACACTCGGAGTTTTAAAATGAGAAGCTTTGTCCTTTGTAAGCACTGCTTTGCAGGAAGACTGGGGAAGGGAGCAGCTACCACCGGCACCCCCTCCCAGCACGCGAGAATGATAGGCTTTCTTTCATGTCTGAGCAATCCCGAGACCCCCACCTCACGACATTCAGATCAAGAAGGTGGGACATCGTGACCCCCAGAAGAAAGGGCAAGAGGTTCCTGAAGTCATAAGTTAGCGAACTCAGGGAAGGTTCTGATAAGGGATGCCTGGGTGGCTCAGTCGGTTGAGGGTCTGCCTTCAACTCAGGTCATGATCCCAGGGTCGTGGGATCTAGTCCCATATCAGGCTCCCTGCTCAGCAGGGAGTCTGCTTCTCCCTCTGCCTGCCGCTGCCCCTGTTTGTGCTCATTCTCTCTCTTTCTCATAAATAAATAAAACTTTTTAAAAAGTTCAGATAATATACCTTTGAAGGATGTCCCTGTGTTTGTCCAAGAGAGTAAAAATATTAGGAGTCTTTTTATTAGCTGAGATTCAAAGAAATTTAGAACACATAAGAAAGCTCTGTTGAATGAAGCTCACTTTCTTGTCAAGGTTCAGAGAGGTATAGGGCTGTGCCCAAGGCCACACAGTTGGTGGGGAGCAGAGCTGGGTACTCTACCCTAGACCCATGTTCTTTCCAGCATCATGGACCACACCCGTATTACAAAAGGGTCATTCTGCCTGTGCTTAGGACAGACAAGTTTGGCAAAGTTAGCAAGGTGAGTGAGTGAAGAGGCTACTGCAAAGGTCCGGGTCAAAGGGTTGGGGAAAGAGGCTGGGGCAACGGAGCACAGAAGAGGGATCAGAAAGGCATCCCTTCTGTCCAGAATTTGGCTGACGCAGGACCTCAGATGTCCTCTCCATTTATGTTCTGGGTTTCCCTCCCCACTCAGGGACTCTAGCCCGGCAAAGTTCGAGGAAGAGAGCTTGGGCCGGCTGAAGTTGAGGGCTTTTTCCGAAAAGGGAGCCAGGATCTCCTTGGACCCTGACCGCTAGCATTGATGGTGCAGAGTCGCCACCTAGTGGTGATTTGGGGCACGGCACCAAGGAACCCCACCTGGTCTAGACAATCCGGGGAAGCCATGATTCATCTCTGTCCCCTCTTCCTTCTTTCTCAGCAGAACACCTGGCAGCCCCACCTAAATACGACAGGCATTAAAGCTACAGGCTCACCCATAAAGGGCTTATCGGCGTTAGTAAGCTGCAAAAGCCTATATAACTCGTCTTTGCCACCCTGCCCTGCTTTCAGAAGGTCATGCCCAGGAAGGGGCACCAGTGACCTCTCTCAATTTGGGTGCTCATGAACTACAAGACCCCAGGTACCCTAGGAGCTGCCTGCCATCCAGGTGAAAGGCTGGGGCATCCAGTGTCCAGAGGCTGTTGCGGTCAGACTCTTGGGCCCTGAGATGCTTTTCAGCTCCTCTTCCTGGAGCTCTCTCCTCCCCCAGGGTGACCTTGAACTCTCTGCCTCTCCCCCAGCAGTCGCTTCTTGCACGTGCTGTTCTCAATCCTTTATCAGCCCTCCTCTGGGGCATCCTAGTCTCATCCCAGACGTGGTCATTCTGACTGGCCTTTGGGAACGGACTTGGAATATTATTCTGGAGCCCACATTACCTCCCAGATCCTGGCTGGGCTCATCCTACCGACCCCTGATCACTGCTGCATCTTCTCTGCCTCACCATGGAGGCCGCAGTCACCCTGGGAGGACCGTAGGGGGAAGGGTGGGAGGTGAGGGGGGGGCACCGGCTTTGGTGGCAAATACACCAGCATACCCGCTAACTAGCCATTTGATGAGTTACATTAGGTAATACAGTAGCTGAGGGTTCCCCAGGAAGACACCTCAGCCTAGAAGGTCCACCCGGAAGCCATAAACAAAAAGATGGACAGATCTGATGGCATAGAAGCTGTAGACTTCTGTGCCGCACAGATGCCCTCCACAAAGTGAGAAGCCAAGCAAATGGGAGAAAGCAATCCCGACGGTTGTAACTGACGAAGGGTCAATATCTAGAAAGTTCCCCCAAACTTAGGCACTTAAAACAATGCACACTATGACCTCATAGTTTCTGTGGCTCGGGAATCCATGTGTGGCTTAGCTGGGTTCTTGGGCTCCGGGTATCTTATGAGGCTATCATGGAAGTGTTAGTGAGCCTGTGGGCATCTCAAGCCTGGCTAGGGGACAATCCAATTCCAAGCTCCTTGGTAGGTTCAGTTCCTACTGGAGGCAGGGCTGGCTTCACGGGCACGTGACCTGGACAGTCGCATGGAGCCCCGTGCTCAGAAGGGCTCTTTTTATTTTGTTTATTTTATCTTTTATTTTTAAGCCCTCTCTACACCCAGCATGGGACTCGAACTTACAACCTTGAACCCAAGAGTCGCGTGTTCTACCAATGGAGCCAGCCAGGCGCCCCAGAAGGGCTCTGTACTAGATTTAATGCTCTGTTGTCTATTTGTCTAATACTTTTATCTTTGAACTTGTGTTTTGTAAGCGAACCAACGGGACAATGGAGTGAGTACGTGAGCTGAGGAGATACGCCTCCTCTGTGTCCGCCATCAGTCCCTGTGGCTCCCTTTGCATACGTCATTCAAGATGCCCCAGGAACCCCAGGCGTGGTCCAAATGCTTTCTGTATATGTCTCAATTCATTTCATCCTCCCAACAGCCCATTGTACAGATGCGTAACTGAGACCCAGTAAATTCAAGTCATTTGTTCATGGCCTTGCATGCAGCTGGGGAGTGGGGCATGTATTCTTGGAGCAGCATATATTCTAGAGAGACCCTAGAGAAAGACTGTTATTTCTTTCTTTTTCCCTCCTTCCTGCCCTCCCTTCTTCTCTCCCTCCCCCTCGTGCCTCTCTGTCTTTTTCTCTCTCCCTTTCTTCCTTCCTTCCTTCCTCCTTTTAAAAGTAGGCTTCTTGCCCACCATGGAGCCCTGTGCGGGGCTTATGCTCACAGCCCTGGGATCAAGACCTGAGGTGAGATCAAGAGTCAGCCTTTCAACAGACTGAGCCGCCCAGGTGCCCCTGTCATGTTTTACTTTAAATTCACAGGTAGGTATTTCTGGAATCTTTAACGATAAGAATATACAAATGTTGGGACACCTGAGTGGCTCAGTTGGTCGAGCATCGGCCTTCGGCTCACGTCCTGGGATGGAGCCCCGCATCCGGCTCTCTGCTCCGCGGGGAGCCCGCTTCTCCCTCTGCGTTTCCCCTTGCTTGTGCTTCTGTTTTCTCTCTCTCTGACAAATAGATTAAAAAATCTTTTTTAAAAAGAATAAGAATATATAAATGTATACTTGTAAATTTGAAAAAGAAAATAAAAAGACAGAGGAAGAAAAAAAAGGGAACTCCTTGGTCTGTGTTCTTCTTCCTCCTGGAGCCTGGTCCTTGCCCTCCCCGTGCCCCCACCGTGGCTTGCAGCCCTGACCTTTGCAGCACTTGTGGGTGGGGGTCACCTCAAGGCTTTCAGTTCCTTGGGGCCCCTGGAAGTAGCTCCCAGGGTGGGGAGATTCTGGGCTAAGCAGAAAAAGGAACCATTCCAGAGCCCATGGGCCCCAGCGGTAACCTGACTCCCCGTCTTGGGCCCCTGTAACTGGGGCTTAGTCCTGGGTCGTAGAGTAAGGCGGTGTGGATCTGAACCAGTGCGGGTCTCTTGATGCCAGTGTGACATGGTGCTGATGTGGGACACAGAGACAGAATAAGAATTATTAATTTCCTTACCTACTGACAAGACCTTAAAACAGGCAGAGTGACTCTCCTCTAGGGACTGAACTACCCCCTCCTTAAGGATGTGTTAAGGGCAAAGGACAATCCTAGACTGATGACCCCCCACCCCCAGCCAGGATCCTGTAAGTCGACTTTAACAATTCCTTTGGAAACCTTATCTCTAAACCTCCAAGATAGTGTCCACAATCATTCCCAAGCATATGGCCCACTGATAGACATCTAAAGGGTCTCATGAGAAGGTTTTATTACTGGTAATGAATAACCTTTTCCCCGGACAATAGCTGGACCCTCAAGGTCCTAGACACCTTGCTTCCAAAATTCCATAGAGACTTAAGCCATCCCTAACCCCCTCTCCAACTTACAAGTATATAACAGACCACTCCTCACATCCCCGGGGCAGCAGCTCTTCCTGCCCACGGGTCCTGTCTCCGAGCTCTAATAAACCACCATTTTGCACCAAAGATGTCTCAAGAATTCTTTCTTGGTCATCAGCTCCGGACCTCACCCCACCGAACCTCACCTCTGTTCTAGAACCTCATCAGTGCTGCCCCTCTCTGTTCTGAGAAACACAAAAGCTGGTCTTTCCCTTTTCTCTTCTCTTCTTTTTCCTTTTCTTTCCTTTTCTCTTAAGATTTTGTTTATTGATTTGGGAGAGAGCGGGAGAGAGAGTATGAGTCAGGAGAGGGAGAAGGAGAGGAGAGGGAGAAGCAGGCTCCCCACCGAGCAGGGAGCCCGCCGACTCGGGGCTCGGTCCAGGACCCGGGAACATGACCTGCGCTGAAGGCAGACGCTTCACTGACTGAGCCCTCCACGCGCCCCACAAAAGGTCTTTGGGGGAGCTTTGCTCCCTCAGGCTCCACGACCCAAGGGGATGTAGAAGTGAGGGCAGAGTCTGGATCCCCCGCCCCTCCCAAGCTCGGAACACCTGGGCCCCCACCATCGGCCCAGATGTCGGGTCAGGAATGAGAAACCAAATATTAGGTGTGAGGACACGCTCTCTCTCTCTGAAGCTCTGGAGGACCTTCCCACCTCCCCCCACAGTCTCAGATCCCAGGTCCCCCCTCGACTTCCTTAACCTCCTCCATTATCAGCTGCTCCTTGTATAGAGCCTTCTGGACCCCAGAGGGCCCTCTGGATAATTCTTGGAGCAGGGCCTGGCCAGACCAGCAGGGCCCTGCAAGTGTCTAGCTTATAGGAGGAGCAGGGGGGTCCCTGCTTGCTTCCTTCCTCTTTCTTCCTCTTATGGACAAAGCCAGCTAAGCGGAGGCCCCCAAATTCTCATCTACCTGCCTTGTTGAAGAAAGGGTCTTTGCTAAAGATCTCGAGACGAGATCGTCTTGGGTTTAGGCTGACACACAGAAGGACGTGTGGCCACAAATTGAGGGACATCCAGAGCCACCAGAAATGAGTGAGCCTGTAAGTGTTGACAAAGTTGACAAAGTGTTGGGTTGACAAACCCAACCAACTGGCCACCCATGGTGTTTTATCTATCGTCCGTTTTTTTTAAATAGAGATTTTATTAGCTTTTGCCACGTGGTTCAGATTATGGGAGGATATCTTCATAAATAGGTATGGGGGCTCACGTTTTTCCTTTTTGCCTCAGGATACGTCCTTTCAAGTGAGGGAGGAAGGTGGGCCACAGGGTAAGGGAAGCGGGAAAGGAAGGTCCCTGGCAGCCTGGTCCAGGGCCTCCGGGGCGGGGCCCAGCCAGTGGCCAGCAGGGGGCACTGTGGGGCTGTGCAGCGGAGAAGGAGCAGCAGCCAGGGCACTCCCCCCCCCCACTTTCCTGACACCCCATCACTCACAGCCTGAGCAAGCAGGGGGAGCTGGCCCAGTTGGTTAGTTCTTTAGCGACAAGGCTATCCCTGAGTGTAGAGCACAAAAGCCCACCCCTTGCTCCCCGACCCTGGGGCCAGCCCCCTGGGGCCACCTGGGCCCTGCCCAGCAGGCCAGGGGTGGACTTGTCCCTCCCCCACCCCACCCCTACCCAGCAGCAGCTCTAGCCCCCTGTGTGCGGGGAGTGTCCTGTGCCTAGGGGGTGGGGAGCAGAGATCAACTCTCAAGGGCCACGTTCCAGAACGATTCCAGTTTTGCCAGTCAAGAGGCTCCTTCCCTACTTGAGTCCACTGAAGTGAAGGGGGGGGGGCGTCTCTCTTCCCGGAGGCTCTCCCCACCCTGCCCACGGATGCCCCCTCTCCTCTCACAGCCCTCACAGCCCTCACCCTCTGGCTCCCGCTCAGCCTGAGCTCACCAGGGGCCATCAGGCCCGGGATGGGGGCGCCCACCCCCTCCATCTCCCTGTCTTTGCTCTGTTTCCTGCGATCTTCCTCCTTTGTTCACTGCCTTCCTCTTTCCATCTGTGCCCCTCAAGACTGGTCTTGGCCCCCCCCCCACCCTCTCCCGTCCCTCCATTTGCTGCTTCTGATGGCCTGATAGTCAAGTCGCCCTGTCCAGAGCATGCCCATGTCCCCGGCACTGTGGCTGGCTTCCAAACTCCTCTTCCTCCTCCGGGTACCTGTCTGGTTCATTCCTATTTTATTTTACTTTTTCTTTTATATTTATTTTAATTATGTCTCACTCCTATTTTAAATTAGAGGGGACTATGCAGTTCAGAAAGGCTAAGTAACTTGCCCAAAGTCACACAGCATTAGGAGGCCGTCTGGCTCCAGAGTCCAGCTCTCCATCCTGCAGCGCCGCCTCCCGGGAAAGGCCTTGCCCACTCCTGTCTTCTCCACTCTGCACTCACGGCTCGTTCACACAGCTCCCTCTCGGCCCCATGCACTGGTCTTGCTTTCTACGAGCGGTGTTCATTCATTCTTTGGATTTCTTTTGAGCACCTCGGCTGTGCCAGGCCCCGGAGACGAAGGTGTACAGTGCATTCAAAGAGTTCACGGTCTGAGAGACAAGACTCGCCCTGCATGTCAGCTGAATCTTCCTAGGCAGCCGGGAGCCCTCCCAAGCTCGGAGGCTGCTTCCTGCTTCTCCTGCAGCCCACCTGGGGGTAGAGACCTCCTGGTCCCTCCTTAGGGAGCTGTTGCTCTGGCTGTTGCCTCCATCGTGCGTGGGGGTGGGGCAGGCTGGCCTGAGGCTGTGGGGTGTGGGATCCAGGGCTTGGGAAGGGGGTCTGGGCGCTGAGAGCTCAGGGAAGGTGCTAGAAGTTTAAGGTGGTATATGTAAACAGACTTCCTTTCTCAAACCTCCTCTGCCAGACACTTCCGGGAGCTGCCCACCCCCTTCCCCGTGTGGGATACCCAGCGCTCATGTCTAGCAGAGGGGTGGAAGGGGTGAGGGGGGTGGGCAATCCTTGACTCTCTCTCATTTTCCTGAACATCTCTCCCGGATTCCTCCCGGACTTATCTTATGCTCCCCAGGGAGGAGACTTCCAGGACACAACACTGAAAGCCCCTCGATTTTAAAAACAGCACAAACACCCTTCTGGCCCTCCACAGCCCTGCTTCTGGTCTCCAGCCCGGGCTTCCGACTACCCGGGTCAGGGCGTCTGCTCCACTTGTAAGCCCCAGCTCCAAGGAGCCACCGCCGGCCGTGGCTGAGGCAGAGGCGAGGGGGCCCTTGGGTGGCTCTCAAGAACAGGCCTGAGCCCTGAGCTAAGCGGGGGAGGCAGAGGCGAGTGGCAGCTGGCAGGAAAAGACAGAGCCAGTGGCGCGGACGCGGCAAGAGCGAGTCTGTTTAATGACACGGTGGGTCTGGTTACAAACATCAGAAACTACAAAAGGACAGGCAGTTACACGCATGGCTGCACGAGGATGGGACAGGAGGGGACACAGGCACAGAAGCCACAGTAGCCAGACATCCTTGAGGATGGCACACGTGACCAAGGGGCACACACGGGGGACGGGGTCCCCAGCAACTCTGACCCAGATGGGTGGACAGGACCCGACTGCTAACCAGCAGCCCGGGGTCAGGGAGGGAAGGCCCTGGGCCTTCGGCCCACAGAGCTCCAGGATGGGAGGGAGGCATCTGGCCGGTCATGGCTGACAGCCGCGTGGAGCCCCACTCCCGCTGGGCTCCTAGCAGCAAAGGCAGATGGGGCTGGCATTCAGGGTTTCTGTACCACGGCCCCTCCCCCAGTGCGGTCCTCCTGTCCCACACGGCCGGCCCCTCTGTCCGCCCTTGCCCGTGCTGGAGCAAGTCAGGGAGCCACATCCTTTTGGCGGGGAGAGGCGGGGAAGGCCAGATCCTTTTTACCTGGAAGTGGAAAGCAGGAATGTGCAGAGCCGGTCAGAGAATGGGCTGGACTCTGCGGGCAAGCTGGGTCCACCCCTCCCCCCGCCCTGCCCACCCAGGCCCTTGGGTCCCCCGCCACCCTGGCCACAGGTGTAGATCCTGTCTGTGCTGAGGTGGGAGCCCCATCTCAGCCAGAACATTCCGTCCTCTGCCCAGAAGCATGACCAGGACCCCTCCCTGCCCCACACGCAGATGGGAACAACCAAGGCTTCCCGTGTGCCTCTGGGCCCCGTAGATACACAGTATAGATATGTATGTATATATATATATATATATTTATATAGAGATTGTATATAGAATATATCTGTATGGTTGATGAGTGTGCGTGATGCTCTAGATAGTGATGTGGGGACCTGCATGCTGGTCGGGCAGATAGAAATGGGGCTGGCTTAACTCCTGGAGAGACTCACACCTGCCCCGGACTCCTGCCAGCTGCTCAGCTAGGTCTCTGACAGAGAGTACAAAAGCTAAGAAGAGTGGGCCCAGCTCTTGAAGGAGGAAGCGTCCCCACCCCCACAGGCCCCTGAGCTGGGGTCAGCAGACAGGCCGCCAGCGCCACCTGCCGGCCGCTCCAGTGGCGACAGTGGCCACAGCAGAGGCTGCCTCTTTCTGGGAAGACGAGTCAGGGTTTCCTCCAGCTTCCTTGGCACCCAGAAATGGAGGGTCAAGGAGGGTCTTCAGAACTCGGCCTTCTGCTCAAGGTGCTGCCTGGGAGGGGGGAGGAGAGAGGGGGTCCTATGGCCCCGAAGAGGGCAGCGTGGCCGGCGGGCTGTGGACGAGATAGAGATGGAGTTAAGAGGTTACCAGGGGCACGGAGTGGGGCCAGGGAACGTGGGGGTCAGGGGGTGACGGCAAGGCAGGGCACGATCTGCCGGGAGACCCAGCCAGCTGCAGCCAAAGCAGCCCACCAGACCCAAGTTCCGGCCCCCTTTGGCCAGGATCTCGCTGCGTGACCTCAGACAAATCAAGGGGCCCACCTGAACCCCAGATTTTTCTCTCCAACCTGTGAATAACGTCTGTTTGGCTTGACTCTGCGGGATCGGAGTTTCCCGCAGGCAACCGAGTTTGCCTTTCACAAACTGCAAAGAACCTTTCAAAAGTCAGCTCTTTTTCTACGAATTCCGAGACCCGTCTCCTCTCTGTCTGGCTTGTTTGTCTGAGTGCCCTTCTTGTCACCCACAGGCATCCTCTGCACACCAGCCTCTTTGCACTCACCACCGTGCCCCCCCACCTCCCGACTCCCCAAACCACAAGAAAAATGCACATAAAATCTTAAGCAGCACAGTTCAATAAACAGTGGCATCTGGCCCACCACTGCTTCCCTGATAAGAGAAGCTGGACGGAGGCCTTCTAGAACTCTGTTCTGAAACTCCCTCCCACCATCTGAACCCATTTGGACCTTGGCAGGAGTTTGGGTCTGTAGGCCCTGGGCCCAGGGAGACACGCCTTCTTGGGGCCCACACGCGTGCCCTCAGGAGACCGGGGTGGGGGCTAATCCCCAGGACTTCACGGCTGGGGCAGATGGGGGGAACCCAAATTCAAGGTGCCCAGGCCCGGATGGATGCAGGGTTCCAGCCAGGCCCCGCTGTAGCCCCTCCATTCACTCCTCGAGGAGCAGAAATGGGCAGACTGAGATTCTGGTGGTTTCTTAATGTTTGTGATTTGGTGAGATGTAAGTCCCAGGGGTCCAGCTGGGGCAAGACAGGGGAGGGGACAGGGCTTCGTGTCGGGAAACGCTGTCCATGTGTTTCTGATTCACTGGGACTAGTGCTGGCCAGCTCTCTCTCCTTCTCCCTCTCCAGTCCCTCTAGGCCCCTGTAAAAAAGCCCTTTTCTCTAGAAGCAGGAAGTCTTGTCTCCTGGCTGTAAACAAACTCATCTCTGGCAGCCAGAGCTGAGCCTGCCTGGGGAGAGGCGTGGGAGGGCAAGCCCCTTCCCCCCACTGACCCTCCCTGGCCCCTCTGTCTGCTTCCGCCAGCTCTCCGGGCTCTGCCAGCACCTTCTGTGGCTGGTAAAGATCTTCGGCCTGCTTGCCGTCCACCCAGGGATCTGGGGCCGGCCAGGACCCAGCTGTGCACATCTGGAGTCACTGCCTGGCTGCAGCCAGAAGTTCCCGAGGTTTCTACTCTCCTGGGGTGGTGCCGCGGTGGGGGAAGGGAGCCAGAGCAAGCTGGAGCCCGTGTGGTCAGCGGCAGGAAGGCCTGGAGGTTGGGCCTCGCAAGGTCACCCTCAAGGGACCTCCTCCAGAGCCGGGCCTGGAGGCCTTGCGAGCAGGAGGTCCCGGCAGGCTCTGTGGGCCAGCTTGGAGCCCAGGGAGGAGACGCGCCTTTTCCATGGGAAACTGCTGGGAATGTTTCTCTACAACGCGTGTCCTGAGCCGCTGGCTGACCCCTGCTTCCCATTCCCGCCTACGCGCCTCTCCCTCCTTCCTACTCCAGCTCTGCCTCCGCCCCTCCATTGAGCTCCCAGAGCCGCCTGCCCCTTGGGGGCCCAGGCAGGCCTGAGTGTTCCCAGCCACCATGTCTGGGGCCGGCCCTCCCCTCATGCTCCGAGTCAGCGGGAGTCCCCTGAGGCCGGCCACCCTCCTCGAGCCCATCTCCCCGGCCCTCACCCCAGCCCCGGGAACCTGGCCTCCAGGGTCAGCTGAGAAGTAGACCCCGCTGATGGTGTGTGTGGTCGTGGTACCCACACAGGCCCCTCATGGGCCCGGGCACGTGTGTCCGTGTGCACACAACCTCGTGACTCTCCTGGCTCCGGCCCTACTGAGGCAGAGGCAAGAAGGAGCACTGGCCAGCACGAGATGAGGACCGGCCCCCTGTGACTGGTACCCAGGGAGGAAATGGCCAGACTTAGCCTGGCCGGCCTCCGGCCCGATGAGCTAGCCTTCCCGGCAGGAACCTTTTAGAACCTCCCTGTCCTGGGTGGCCTCGGCCTTGAGGGCTCTGAGTGCTCTCTTGTCCTAGAGGAGAATTTGTTCAGGGCTCACTGCCACCCATAGGAGGGGCCTGGCCCTTGCCCATCGTGCCTGCTTGTCAATGTGTCAGACCCCAGACCCAGCCTCCCGGAAATGTTCCTGCACCCCAGGAGAGACCGGAGATGAGCGGGCAGGGGGAGACACGGCAGGGAAGCCACCCGGCCCACCCTCACCCCTCCTCACGTGGTAGTGTTGGGGACCTGCTGTACCCAGCCCACTTCCTTGTAGGCAGCGGTCACGTGACTGTAGATGAGGCCGCGCAGCTTGGCCCAGGCTCTCTGCGTCTCTGCTGGGAAGTCATTGGCAAATTCCTCGGCGATCACCTCGAGAATCACCCCAGAGAGGATCTGGGAGCAAAGAGAGGAGGGAAAAGTAAATGCCTGGGTACCCTGTGTCACCCCCGAAAGCCCCAGGACCCCAGCACCCCTTCCACCCAGAGTCTGGCCAAGGGGATCATTGATGACATGACAGCCGGGCGACTTGGGGGACCAGGCACCACGGAGACCCCATCCTGCGCCCCTCCCCGTCACCACCACGCTGCGGGAGGAGGCTGGGCCGTCTGGTGGTCACCGCTGTTGTCCCAGGGGCTCCCCAAGCGGAGCGGGGTGGGTGGTGGACTGGCCACGCCCACCCAGACACGTACCTTGAAGTACACGGGCTCCACCTTGTGCTTGAGGGCGTGGGCTTTGCCCACAAGGGCGAGCACAGACGATACCTTCTCGGGGTCGTGTAGGTTTTCCACCACAGTGTTGAGGGCCCCCATGACCCGGCAGGCGTGTTTCCGCAGCTGGGGGCTCCGCTCCATCTCCAGGGGCTCGGTCATGTGCTTGAACTGGCTGAAGTATTGCTTGGCCGACGGGAAGTTCACAAAGAACCTGGCGGGGAGGGGTTGCTGAAGCGGGGGCCGCCGCGGCCCCACCCCGAGATGGCCAGGATGATGGGGGTGCGGGGTAGGAGGGGCAAGCCCCCTTAACTGTTTCCACCACCGCCCCTCCTGTCCCTCAGACGCAGACCCTCTCTCTGGCCCAGCTGGCTTACAGGCAGCCGCCCCCCCACCGCCGGGTCCTGCCCATTTCCGTCTTCCAGGCTTGCACACTATCAGCTGTGTCTCCCAGGCCTCTGCCTTTCTTGCTCTGGCCTCATTTCCAAATCCTACACACCCTTCAAGGCCTGCTGTAGTCCCAGCAGAGAGGGTAAGAGCTCTAGTTCTGGAATCTCAGGCCAGTGTCACCTTGGGCAAGGGACTTGACTTCTCTGAGGCTCCGTGTCCTCCTCTAAGCAATGGGCATCGTTGTCCCCAGCTTGCTGTGGGGATGAACTGAGGCACGGAGGGTGGGGTCCTCCGCACAGTGTGAACACGGGGTGCTCAATAAATGCCAGACTTCATCACAGCCAGGTTAGAGCCTCTCTGCAAACAAAGTAAAGCCCGAGTGACCTAGCTCAGGTCACCCAGCACGCACGAGGGAAGACATGCAACTCAGTCGTCCGGCCAGCTCTCTGCTTCCTCCTCACGCCGCGCTCCCCTCCTTAGCCCGTTGGGCACGTATTGACTGGCTGACTTAATCAGAACTACAGACTGGTCTTACCCTCCTATTACTTCACATCTCCACATCTTGCTTCTCCAAGAAGCCTGTGCCCATTCCGGGGCAGACTCCAGGTCTTTTTAGCTCTTCTTCCCCTCTCCAGCTTACCTGAAATTGTCTAACTTCCCTCCAGCTATTACTCTCACTAGGTTACTCTCATGTTCAAAAACATTCAGTGGCTCCCCATTGCCTACCGGCCAAGGTAAAAATCCTTAACCTGGGATTCCAGGCTTCCTACAAACTGTCCCAACTCAGCCACCTTCTTCCAGCCCAGTCCATTCACCGCTGGTAAAACACCCTTTGGGCTGGCCAGCCTTTCTTAATGCACCGTGGGAGGGATGTCTTCCTCACTCTTTCTCAGGTTGAACTTGCCTCCTAGGAGATGGCTTTCCCCTTAAGGCCAGGAGGGGTTCCCCTGTCACCTTTTACCGATGCTTCCCTTTCTGCCTGTTGGACTGGGTCCTAACACCCAAGGGCAGGGTGTGGCTCTCACACATCCTCTGACCCAGTATCTCCGCCCAGGGCCCTGTGGTCTGCAGGATGACGTTCAGGAGGCTGACCTTTGCATTCCCTCTCCCAGACAGAGCTGGCTGTTGGGGGAGGTACCCGCGGAGAGACTGGGTCAGAACTCCAGGACGTGTCCGGAATGTCTCGGGACAACCTGTTTTGTCAGGTGGTGTCACAGCTCCGAAGTGTCCCCCTTTGTGATCAGAGAAAGCTGATAATGTATCAAATCAGCCCTTTGGCCAGAGAGCCGGGACAGCTGTAGAAAGAGCATCTGGCCGGGGCCGACCCTCCCGGCGACACAGCTGCAGCTGGCAGGGAGGGAGTGACCGAGACATGGTCCATGTGGAGACCAAGGGCGACCTTGGGCAAACCACTTCACATCCCCTGTCTGCTCAAGTGTGAGAGGAGTTCCTCCCGCTCCATAGTTCACAGATACGATGGTGAGGACAAATGAGGCAATGAGTCTGAAAATACATTGGATTTTTCTGGAGAGGCACTGTATGAAGGACAAATGTGAAAAACCCAATCTGGACTTAGATGAGTATCTTGGGCTCTGGGCATTTCACATTGCCATAAAAATAATGATCGCTGTTCGCCCGGTGTGTCGCCGCGTGCAAAACATCTCCACCGGCTCCTTCATTTAACTGCCACGACCAAGCAGGCATTGTCTCTGCTCTACTGATGAGGAGACTTACTGAGCACTTACTAGATTGTCTCATTAATCCTGCAAGAGCCTCCTGAGGCTGGCACTGTTTTTATCCCCAAGTTCTGTTTTAGGAATTGATAGCCAAGGTTGCCCAGCGAAGCGGGGTCAGGAAGAAGAGACTCTACTTGCCCCATCCTGCCTCGTAGGGACGGGGAGATGGGGGGCCAGGGACCCAGGGAGTCTCCTGCCCCAACACCCCGGGGCCAGGTGATGGTCCTGAGGAGTGACAGTCCCAGGGAGCCCCACGGCTATGCCCTGTGCTCTGCTCCTTCATGCTGGGCCTCTGTCCCTGGCCCCTCCACGGACACTCTCGACCCTCCCGGTCCAGGCCTGTGCTGCCTGCCGGGGAGAAGCCTCAGCAGCCAGCCTTGGGGGGTTTCTCCACTCCCAGAGGCATCTGGGCTTCCAGCAGAGCCTGAAATAGGCTCGTCTGAGTGTGAGGGGGGAAGGCGGCAGAGTTACAACCCAGAGGAGAGAGGCTTCCCGGAGCAGGGGTGTTCCCTCTCGGTTGGAGTGCAGGTGTGGGGTCTGGTTCAGACTGGAAGACGGCTTCTCCACGACCACCGGGGGCCTGGCTCCTGGGGTAGAGCTGGGGTGGGGGGTGCAGCTGGTCTTAGCCCAGTGGGAGGGAGGACCCAAAGAGCAATGGGCCAGGGAACTAGTGTTTCAGGCTCTCAGGGGCCTGTGCTTGTGGGCCAGGACTGAGGAGGGCAGGATCTGGAGAGGGGCCTTTGGGACACCCGAGAAGCTTATCCATCTTTTCCTTTCCCCCTTTTTAACTTTTAACAAAGCCTGCACACCCCGCCCCCGCAACAACCTGGCAGCTTGGGGGGCGGGGGGCGGGGGGCAAGAAGAGACCCAGGAGGGGTAGGCTGGTGGGGCTTGGATCTGGCAGGGAGCAGCTGAGCCAGCGAGGGGCTCCCATCCGTCAACACAGAGGTGGGTCAGGTGGAGTGTGGCCTGGGCTGACCGGCAAGCAAGAGCTAATCACTGTCTCAGGCCTTCTCGGGTTAACCATGGCCCTCTCACTGAGCACCGAGCACATGGGGAAAGGGCCCCTGCCACCCGCCCAACCCCAGCCTCCCTGAGAGTCAGAAATGGGGAACTGCAGGGGCACAGAGAAAGATCTTGTCAAGATGTCAGACCCCAGAAACAGCCCTGGCCGTCTTCCGTTCCTTCCTCTGCACCCCTCACTCCTGGGGAGGCTGGACGGGCCCCAGGAGCCGGATCTTGGACATGTCCCCTCCCCGTCCTCCCTGGCAAATGGTAGCATGTCGGTGTTGGGACAGCAGATCTCCAAGGCCTGAAGGATGCCACCTCCTTTCCTCTTGGTGACCCATGTGTGTGCACCGGGGGTACATCCTGAGGCTTGGTGGTCTCGCGTGTGCCGACACACGCGGCTGAGAGCCGCCCTCCGGGGCTGTGGGCCAGCGCATCTGGGAATCCACGACCGTGAGCTTGTGTGGGTGGTCCCACTTGCAGGTCTGTGTCTCAGAATGTCTGATGGCTTCAGGATCTGAAACTCTCTCTTAACCTCCCCACCATTGCCCCCACCCACCCACCCATGTTTCTGGGTCTCGGGGCTGCCCAGGAATCCTACTCCAACTCAAGAGTACTTCTTGCTCTTTTTCCTCCAAAATCTGTTTCCAAGTTGGAATCGGGGAATATGGATCTGGAGCTGGGCTGGTCCTCGGTTTGGGGGGAGGCAGAAGGGAGAGAGAATCAGGGAGACAGAGAAGCCAGAGCCAGGGGCCAGGACCGGGAGACAGGCATGCATTTCACCTCTCCCTTCCACAAGCAAGGGCTCGCCCCATCTCCAAAGAATAAGGCTGCGGTGTCCGCAATCTGGCTGCTTCCCTCTGCGGCTGACAGCGGGTTGAGGGTGAGTGTGTGAGTCTGGGGCCCCAGGGACCCACATGTGTGGGAAGAGAGCGTCAGTATGTGCTGTAGTCCGTTACTAGCTTGTGGGGGTTGGGGACATTAACTCTAGAGCAAAGGTATGTGTCCACCAGCATGTGGTGTGCAAATAAGTTACTTTGGAGGGTTGTGGTACCTGAGGTAACTGAGGAACCTGAGCCTAAGACACATGGCCTTTCCTCTTTAAGGGGTGATTCCAGGGTGGAGCCCTGACTCCTGCCCCTTCTCCCTTTCCCTCCTCAGCTCAGCAGGCGGTTGTACCCTAGGGACTGTCGCTTCTCCACTCACCTGTGCCTCACCTGGGAGCTCCCTGCCCACCCACTCCCCAGGGGCAGGAAGGGGCCAGCTGGGAGAGCCGGTGCCTAATGGCCTGCTCCTTCTGACCTCTATTCTCTGGCCCTTTGCTCGGTCCTTCCGAGAGGCTTTGAACACAGAAAGGGGCTGAGCTGGACGGGGTCTGCTCCTCTTTCTCCCCCTTCTTGGTGGAGCCTCAGTTTTCCCGCCTCTAAAATGGGGAGTCCCCAGTTGAAGCACACAAATTGAAATGTGTGCGGGCGCAGCTGGGCTGGGTGTTTGGGGTCGCTGGTGAGGAAGGCATGCCTGGCCGAGCCAGGAGTTCTGAGGCCGGGGAGAGGAGGGGGACCAGGGTGTCCTCCTTCTGCGTCTGGCTCTTTAGTTCCTAGCCCCCCCCACCGGCCCAGACCCAGAACCGGTTGCTCAGCCAGAGCTTCGCCCATCCCAAGGCGCCCCACACTGCCTGCACCGGGGCAGGCCCGGCCCCAATTTCAGCTGGAGAGGTGGCGCCGGAGCTCGGACCCCGGCCGAACCCGCCCCTGCCCGGAGCCGCTGCCGCCCTCCCGCCCCCGGCTCGGCCGGGCCGGAGTGACACCTACCTCACCAGGATGGCCACCCCCACGTCCTCGCAGTTGGCATAGAGCCGGGCCCACGTAGCCTGCACCGCCTTCCTCTCCGCCTCGGACAGCTCCTCGCTCCGCTCCCTGCGCTCAATCTCCATCTCGCCCGGCACTTTCTCCATGAGCAGCTCCAAGCCCAGCCCGGCTTCGCTCGGAGGCAGCGGGGCGCGGGGCGCCGGGCGCGGGGAGCCGGGGCCGGCTGCGTGCGCGGCGGGCGGGCGGGCTGGCGAGCGAGGGGTAGAGCGCGCCGGAGGGAGGGAGCGTGTCTGTCTCTGCGCGCCGGGTTTGTGTGTGTGTGTGTGTGTGTGTGTGTGTGTGAGTGTGTGTGCAGGGTATATGTGCGGGGGGCGGGGGACCGCGAGCGGGGGGCGGGGATGTGGTCTGCTGGAAAAATGTGAAAAAAAATAAAGCCGCTCCAAACCCCAAACCCCGCGTCGGTGAGCCAATTCCGGCAAGGTGAAGGCTGGGCGGGGTGGGGGAGACGCGGATCGCGCCCGCCAGGCCACCACGGACCTTGACCGCCGGGCGGGGCTGGGGCGTAGGTGTGGTGGGAGTGCTGGGGAGCCTCGGGGGGAGGGGGCGGTCACGCGGCGCTGGGCTGCGCGGGCCGCACAGGAGTGCACCCGGGCGGGCGCGGCCGGGGGGCACAGTGTCGCGGCTCACGCTGCGGGCGGTGTCGGGCTGTGTGCGTGTGTGCTCCCTTCACGCGGCGGGGAACTGACTCAAAGTCAAACAATCCCAGGCGTTTGCGTCGTGGCCGTCCGTCCGAGGGGGCGGACGCAGAACCTCCGGCGGCGCGGGGGTCCCAGCTGAGCACACGCTCCCTCCCGGCTTCTCCCAAGCCAGCCACTGGGGGCCGCGGCGCCACTCCCGGAGCCCCGGACCCCAGGCTCTGGAGGGTTTGGGACTGGGGTCGCCTCCCTGCTCCAGTTCCGTGTTGGAATCCCCTACTGCGGTGATGGGGGACGGCTGTCGAATTTCAGCGCCCAGGCCAGCGTCCCCTTTCCTTCCGGCCAGCACCCCCCCCACCACCACCCCTGCCGCGGTACGTGCGCATGGCGCATGGCGTCGGAAGAAAGGCCCCTGGGTGGCTTATGAATGACAGAGGCAGGCAAAAAACAGGCGCTACCCCGAATCCCGGCCCTGGTGGAGGGAAGTCCACAGGAGGGGTAGCCGGCCGGGCAGGGAGGTGGGGAAGGTGTCAAGTAATCTTGGGGAGGCCCAGGCCCTGGAGACAGCTTAGGTGCCAAAGCTGCGACTAGGCGCTGATTCCGCGAATGCAGGAGACGAATTCTCATTCAGGTGGTCCTGCTCTGCGAGGTGGGAGCACCACAGGACAGGAGGCCGCGTCTGGGCCTGGGAGCCAATGGGTCCCCACCCTGCAAATAAGCTGTTGGGAGCCAGGTCCGACCTCTGATGCCCAGCCCCAGCAGGAGGCCAGGGCCCAATTCTCCCTAACACTCCCTGGTGACCCCGCCCTTCTCAAGACTTTGTGTCCCACTGCAAGTATCAGAAGAGGTTGGCTCTTCTCTTGAGCGCTGGTTTAAGTATGTTAAAATCATATTTCCGAGTAGAGAGCCCCGGTGGAGCCCCAGCTCTGGCCCTCCCTGATGCTCAGGGTTCACATACCTCCCTGGAATCCTGGGCAGGGGTCCCCTTGACTCTGCCTCCATCTCATTTGAGGGAAGGAGAATCTAGTGCCTTCTGTGGGTTTTGGAAAGGGTTGGAAGAGGATGAATGCTCAGACCCATCTCTGCTCCCCAGGCTGCCTGGGCCAGGACAGAGCCCTCTGCACCTGGCCACCTCCCTGAAGCAGTCTGATAGGATGCCCGACGCCAGTGTGGTGCCCTTCCAAGCACCTGCCCGGAAGGTTTCCACCGGAAAATCAAGCAGGAGAAATCTTATGTCTGCTTACTCTCATCTCATCGTTGCAAGTCTTCTGTGTGTTCCTGGTGCAGGACTATATTTGCCCCGTTGTATAGTATATAATGTCTAAGCGGATGCATATACTATTTCACGATGCACACTGAAGATCAATCGTTTAAGGAAGAGGATTGGTCATCAGGAACAGTTGGAGAGAATTGTCCAGAGGGGACAACTGAACGGCTTAGCCAGCCCTTCAATCCCTGGCCTTCCTTGTCTTTCTGGCTTCATCATCTAATATTCTTCTCCCTTCCTCCCCTCCCGATGCCTTCCCATGACATCATTGTTCTGCTGACACTCAACTTCCAGTTGCCGGAACATGCCCGATGCTTTCATGTCTGCAGCCCCCAAAAGAATCTGCCAGCCAGGGGGCTCAACCTTCCTCGAGCCCCTCCCAATTTCGGTGCCCCCAGCTCTTCTTCCAGCTGGGCGTTCCCTAAGGCTTGTAGCGCACCCAGGGCTCTGCCCTCCATCACCTACGTCTCTCCATTGTGGTCATTTATGTAACTGGCCAGGGCGTGTGTCAAAACTAGAAGTCCCTTGAGGGTCCGACCCAGGTCTGTCACATCGACATCCCGAAGGGAAAGCTTGATTTACCCTGCCACCGTGGGCGACAACCTGGTCCCAGCCAGGTTAATCAGTCTGCGCAAGGTCGGGTCTGCTGACCCCACTAAGCAGCTTGAGCCTCCTAATCCAGGGCCAGCAGGAACCTCAGGACAGACGGCAGTGGCTCGCGGAAGGTGACAGGGCCATCTTGGCCTTCTTCTGCGGACCCTGTCGGGGAGGGGATGGGGCAGCTGAGTCATGTGCACCACTCTTTTCGTGCTCAGCACCTTGGCCATGCTCTGGCGCCGCCGATTCGCCAACCGGGTCCAACCGTGAGAAACTGGGCAGTGGACTTGGGTGGGTGGGTGGGTAGAAACTACTGTGGGGCGAGAGCCAAGCTGAAGTTGGGCCCCAGGCTACCTGGACCTTCTGGGAGGGTGGTGGAGGATGGGGTGCAGATTTGCAGGGAGTCCCTGAGAGGCTTTCACTCAGAGCAGGGGGAGTTCGCAGCTCTTCAAAAACTCTGGCTGAAGCTCCCCAGCTTCCCCAGGCCAGAGTGGCTGGGTCCTGCAGGAGAGAGGGTTCTGGGCCTGGGCGCTGCCCACAGCTCCTCTTGCCTGGTCCTCCCGCCCACAGAGAGCCCAGCGGAGCAGACGGGGCAGTAATGGGCAGCAGCTCGGAAACAGACCTCCAGTCCTCAGGCAGGTAAGGCAGAAGAGAGTCAGGGGTGGAGGAGGGAGGGTGTGTCCAAGGAAGAAGCTGTCCGTGCCTGGGGGGCGGGGAGGGGGTGTACGTGAGTGTGTGAGTGTGTGAGTGTGTGTGTGTGTGCACGCTGGAGGCTGGCCCCTCGCCCCAGCCACCCTGCTCCCTGTGTGCCTGGTGGGCAGGCTGAACGTTTTCTCCAGTTGGCAGTGGGAGCCCCCAGCCTGTCCTCTGGACCACAGCTGCCCTGTCTTGTTTGTCCGAATGCGGGGTGGTCCCCAGGGTCCTATCGGAAGGCGCAGGGGGACTGGAGAGAGGGATGGGGCAGAAGCAGCTCCGCCGGCTCGGCTCGCCTTCCCTTCCCCCTCTCCCGCTGCCCCCGCTCAGTCTCGGCGGCTCCTCTGCCCGAGACCCGAGCCCGATTCGCTGTCCGGTGCCCAATAGGAGGCGCAGGAGGACCATGACATCATCAGCGCGGAGTGCCATTGGTTGGGCAGCTCCTGCGGGCAGGACGCTGTCTCCAGTGGCCAGAAAGTTAACTCTTCCCTAGGCTGAAGCCATGTGGCCTTTACAAGGGGTGAAGTTTTGGGAACTTCTGGAATGTTCCTTCCCTGGGTGACCAGGGCCCTTTGATGATCAGGGCTCCTGTGCCCAACAAAACACGGAAAAATCGACGAATATTTGTTAAGAAGATACTATTTGGCACGTTCTGTTGTGCCCGTGGGTCCACCTCGTGCAAGAGAGAGGACAGCATTCTCTCTTGCAAATTTTTCTAGCCTTCTCTCACTCCTAGTGAAACAAAGAACACGATGCCCTCGGGCTCCGGGCCCCTGGCTGGAGGGAGTCTCCCCATAGGGCTCAGAAGCCTGAGCCAATCAGCACACCTGCCTGCCGGGGCACCCCAGTGTTTCCATCTTGGGGTGTGGGACGCGCCCTCAGCCACACGGAGACTGGCAAGCCATGAGAATGGGAGTCTCTGTCTGTGTGCAGCGCCTAACTCCTCCTTGGTGCTGGGATTCCTCCAGGCTCTGAATGTCAGAAGACCCACTGGGCAGCCCCCCGCATGTGCCAGAAACGAGCATTTCTTCGATGCCCTTCCTTGGCATCTAGGCCAGCTGAGATGGCCACAGAGCGCCCAAGGTGAAATCGGCTGACCTAGGTGAAATGGTGAGCCCCGGGCCTCACAGAGCAGGACCCTGTTCACCCATGGAAGGAACATTTCAGAAGTTCCCAAAACTTCATCCCTTGTGAAAGCCACATGGTTTCAGCCTAGGGAAGGGTTAACTTTCTGGCCACTGGAGACTGGTCCTCCAGGCTGAGTTTGGGTCTGGGAGTGTGTAGCCAGAGTCCATGTCCTGACGTCCCTTACTGACTGAAACTCGGAGAAAGCGACTTTTTAATTTATATATAAACTGAGATTGATAACAGTATGGCGTGGCATTGTTTGTGAGGTTCAAATACAGATCATCATAAACCACTTGGCACAAAGCAGCTGTTTAATAAAGGCTGGCTGTTCTCCTGCGTTCCTCTGGTTCTTGGTCAGTGTTCTAGTCATTCCCTGAGGTGTCCCATGTATTAACTCATTTGGGGGTTATAACAGTCCCAGAGGGTTGGCAAGACAAACATTTCTATCTCTCATGAATGGTGGAGGAAACTGAGAGACTGGGAGGCACAAGTTACTTGCTCAAGGTCATCCCTCCGATTTGTGGCCGATGGGGACAGACAGGTCCCTGACTTCAGGCAGTCCGTCTCAGTCACATGAAATGGGCCCGGACCCCTTCTCAGGAGGAGAGAGCCGAATCTGAACCATCAGGCCTGGCCTTGTGTGGTTAAGCCAGAAGGAAGCAGTTTCCTGTCAATTCCTCAGGACCTAACGCCTAACATCTCCAGCCTTCAAGGGCCAGCCTGGGTGAAATTTCTGCTCTCCGATCACCTGGTCACAAATTCCAGCTGCTTTCCCAGCCGCTGCTACCCCTCTTCCATAGTGGGGTGACTCGCTAGGCCTGGGGCAGAAGGAAGTGGAAGTCTGGACGCATGGGAAGGACACCCCCCCTCAATCCTCTGACTCCCGTCCTTTTCTGTTTAGGGAGAAAGAGTCTCTGAAGTAAGTTCTCACGTCTTCAGGAGGAGCTCGGCCCCAGGGACCGACATCAACAGGCAGAGACAGGTAGGGCCAGGTTTCGAGGCTTGGAGGTGAGAGGGCTAGGCTGGGCCCCAGGGTGGAAGACTGTGCAAGGCCTGGCCGTGTGGGAACAGACCACCTGCAGCTCTTTGCCCCTCGGTCATAAGGGGGAGCGTGGACTCTTCTCAGCTCCTACCTTGAGCCTGTCATGGTCCCAGCCACAGGGCAAGGGCCAGTTTTAAGGGAATGATGTGTGATCTCAATGGCGTTTTCTAAGCTAGGAGATGAGGCAGTGGTCATGCTGGGGCCATGCGGGTAGTCCCAGTGGACTTCTAAGGGAGAGGAGGAGCTCTGGAATATCCATTCTGGAATGCAAGCTTCTGCCTTGGCATGGGAGGAAGTGCTAATTTGGTCTGGTTTTCTGTTTCAGTTCAAGTCCCGGCTGGTCCCCCACCTACAAAGGATGCTGTGGTGGAAGGAGCAGCAGCACGCTGGGGAATGGGAAAAAGCAGCCATCGAGAAGGTAGACCCCTCCCCTTGAGGTCCTGGACCTGCTTGTCCTCTTTTGTCCCCTGGCGCTGGTGGCCGGCAGGAGGGGCAGAGATGCTCATTGCCCTGGACGGGCTGCCTTTGTTTGAGGTCTTGAGGATCGTCTGGGGGCAGGCCCAGAGAGGGACTCGGTGGGGTCTACTCTGGGGCACCCCAGCAGCCCAGGCTAGACGAGGAGCAGGTTGAGAGTTAAGGGACCGTTGATAGGGCTTCTCACTCATTCCTTAACCTCATCCTTGAAATAACCCAAGGAGCCTGGGCATATTATTATCCACATTTTGGAAATGAGGAAACACAGAGAAGCTAACAAATTTGTCCGGTGTCATCTAGCTCGTTAATGGTGGACCCCGCCTTCCCGAGCCTCTCATGGACACTGCAGAGCTGCCCCACGCTCTTAACCACCAGGACCTAGTCGTCTCTGGAACCCCACGGCAGTTGGCAGCTGCTCTGTGAAAAAAAGGGGTTCCCCTGGCCTGGCAGCCCCAAAACTTGCGGACCAAGGCTGCGTGGCATCAATGTCCCAGAGTGGCACGCGCTTCCTGTGGTCCTTGCCTCTCCTGGGTCCCCAGCACTCTCCCTGTCACGGGCCGCTTGGCTAGATCATCAGCAAGAAGTGCCCGTTGGATCTGTGACATGTCTGCCTGCAGCTGGAGCAAAGCTTCTCCCAGCCTGGGCTCTGAGCGCGTCTTCTGGGCGCGCGCGTGTGCATGCGTGCGCAGGTTCCAAAGGGGCAGTAGCGTGTGGGAAGGGAAAAAGCATGACACTTGTTTTTGTCAGTCCGCTGACTGCTCAGCACCGCAGCAGCCTCCTTTGCCCCCAGCGGCTCTGCCATTTCTCTCTTCGCCATCCTGCCTGACCCGGAGCAGAGATCAAAGCAGATTTCCGCTTCTGCTCCCTGAGATCCAGGCACAGACCTGCAGGCAGCTGCTCCCGACTGTCTGGAAGCCATTCATCTTGCAAAGCAGCACCCCCCCCCCCCCCCCCCTGACCTGCCCCCCCCCCCCCCTTCCTCACCATCCAGCCCCCAGGCGGGCTGACAGGCGGGGAAGTCTCCGCCTGGCTGGCCCCTGCCAATGGGAGGCAGGAGATGAGGAGTTCTCTAGACAGCAGTCCCTTTGCTGCCGCCCTGTGACTCCACAGATGAAGGAGGGGAGGAAAGGGGTGAGATGCCATAGACTGTGGGGACCTGCACGGAAGCCCTGGGGGAGGGGCTGTTGATTCTGCAGGGAGCCTGGCAGGGCTGTGGAAGCCTCTAGAAGTAGGGCGGGGCAGAGGCAGGGGAAGGGTCTCACCAGGCAAGGAGCTCTGGGCTGGAGTCCCTGGCAGAGCCCCACTGCCCACTTGACCCAGGCCAAGAGTTCGTGACCCCTGTCTCAGCTCCTGTCAGCCCGTCTTTCTGCTGTGAGGCAGGCAGTGGCTTTCCTGGTGACAGGGCTGTCAGGCTGAGGGCCAGAGGACACCGTTCCTGGGGCCCCAGTCTGTGTCCCCGAGCCCGACCTGTGTATTCATTCTCTAATCTCTTTGCCATGTTCCTGTCCCTTCAGCCTCGGCTCTGCACTGCCGTTTCCAGGTGGCCTGTCTCCTTGCACGAGTCTGAGGAATTGTCAGGCCAAGGTCACCTGGCAGGACAGGGGCTGGCTGGCGGCCCAGACACACCTCCACAAAGTGACACCCCTTCGCAGCTCTGTTCCAGGAACCCGCTCAGGGGCCGGTGGCTCCTCCAGGCACCGGTCCCAGATGAAGGGAGGGAAGGCGAGGGGACTGGGGGCGGGGGCGGGGGGGGTGTGGGCTGGCCTTGGCGGCTGCCTGGGCCCCGGCAGCTGGGGTGCCATGTGGGCGGGGCGGGAGGGGCCCCCTCCCCCAGGGAGCGGCTGGCTTCGGTGGGAGCAGATTGTGTTTACACCTTCCCCACACACCTAGCCCACGCTCCCTCTTATTCCCCGGGGCTCTCCCACCCCTGGGCTCTCTGCACAACGTGCACATTTGCAGCCCCTCTCCTGCTGCAGGAAGTGGCCACCCTCAGCCGATGCTGGGCCCCAAGTGCTCCTGTCTCAGCCCACTGTCGCAGGGGTGGACCCAGTGTCCCCAAGAGGCTGCCTCCTCCCATTCTCCCCCGCCCCAGCCCTATTTCCTTGGAAAGAGCTGCTGCTTGGGAATGGGAGCAGGAAAGCCCAGAGGCTTGGCAGACAGAAGGGATTAAGGGCAACCAGAGAGGCAGCGCAGAGACTGAGAGCTGGGGCTCCCCTGGCCCCGGGGGCGAGGGGGCGGGGTGCTGGCTTTCATGAAATATCAACGCAGAATCTGGGAGTGAGGAGTCCGGGCTCAGAGCACCAGATAGGAGTCCAGACTCCACCATCACTTCCCAGTTCTGTGGCCTTGGATGGGTTACTGAACATCCCCAACCTGGGGTTTCTCCTACAAGGAGGATTATGGTAAACCTGTCTCTGAGTGGTCGTCAGAGTTAAATTAGATAACGTGTCTAAAGTGCTCAGCAAGCCTTCCATATATCTGAGCCCGGGAGGCAGTGTTAACTATAGAACAACAGGTCACTTTGCAACAATGGTGGGTTCAGAGCATCTAGTGCTTTGCCTCCTCGCCCCGTGGCCCTTCCCGCCGCCTTGTCTTTCCACACACGCAACAGCAGGGCGATGGGCAGTTCTGAAACAAGCCAGAGCCAAGCCCAGCCCAGCCCTGGGGCACCTGGGAAGACCCAGCAACCAGGCACACAGGACCAGGGAGGATCGCTGCTGCCTCTGTGTGCCTGGAGCCCTGTCCTAACCTCCAGGGGGAGGCCTGGCCTGGACAGCCCCCCTCCCACTGGCTCTGCTTCCCTGCATGTATCTTAGCTCCTAAGGAAGAAGGAGGTGATGGCCTTGATGATTTTCCATTCTCCCTCTGAATGCTAATCTCTCTGCCAGTCGGAGCCTGAGTGACAGGGGAAAGGCTGCTCTGAGCTGCAGGGTGGCCAGGGGCGGCAGCCAGGAGCAGGGAGGTGCCGCTGTCTGCTACTTCTGTGGCTGCTGCCAGTCTCTCCTGGAGATTGGAGCATGACTGGAGAGCTAATGAGGTGGTGGAGGAGGGTGTGGGGAGCAGGAGAGGCAGACACAGCAGCTCTATGAGCCACTGATGTCCTGTGTCACCCTAGGGGACAGATGCTGCCACAGGGAGAGCCCTGCCCATCCCAAACCCAAACACGTGGTTGTGCAGGAGGGTAGTGGGCAAGGGCGCCCAGCAGAGGCCCTAGTTCAAGATGAAGCAGGCGCAATGGCCCCGGGACTGGTCCCACAGTTTCCTAGGGACCCTTTGCAGGACCTCACTTAGGAAGAAGCCCAAGACCTTGAGCTAGAGGGAAGTCATGCTTCTTCGTGAGCCTCGAAAGAAGAGAAATGGCCAAGGTTTACAGTAAGATGATGATACTAATATTAATAATGGTTAATGTGTCTCAAACACTTCTGTGCTAGGCGCTGTGCCAAGTGCTTTATTTATACACATTGTCTCATTTATGGGGCAGGGACTCTTGTCATCCTCATTTACCCAATAAGGAAAGTGAAGTTTGTGGAGCTTGCTCAAGGTCACTGACAGCAAGTAGTGAAGCCAGAAAGCGCGCCCTGGCAATGTGATGCCAAGGCCTGGGGAGGTGTTGGAGCACAGAGGATTCGAATCTCCCGCTGGGGCTTGAGGACATTCTGGGTATGACCTGCCCACCAGGGCACGGAGAATGAGAGCTGTGGAGCCCGCCCCGTGACATTCCCGCGCTCCCTCTGCAGGAATGCATCATTCCAGGCTGGATTTGACTCTGGGCCCTGAAAGGGTGGTCCTGGGTAGCCGACTGAGGGGAGTGTGGAGAGCTGCCTTTCAGGGATCTGTCACACCCCTCAGGGAGGAAGCAGTGGCCCCTAGCTGCGATGACAAGGTCATGGAACTTGTCACTCATTGTCACTGGTGGTCTGCTAGCAGTCTCCTTCAACCAGGGGCAGAGCCCTGGGGGGTAGGAGGGCAGCCAGCGGCCCAGCAGGAGAGCGGGGAGGTTGAGGAGGAAGGCTTTGTTGTTTGTTTTTACAGGGGGAGGGTGTAGGGTGTGAAGGAGATGGCTTCAAGAGGGACCCGGGGACTTCAGCTGGAAACCAATCCTTGTACCTAAGGACAACGGACCCTCTCTGTGGGCTACACATGCCCCCTAGTGGGGATTAAGATGAGAGGGCGCTGAGAAAATTAAAAAAAAAAAAAAAAGATTTCCTGATACATTGTGGCACCTGAGGCTGGATAGGAATGGCCGGTCCTGTGTCTGTGCGAATGCACACACCTGCTTGCACACACACGGGCACACACACGTGTAATGCTATTTGCAGAAGCCGGGCGCACGGAACATTCAAAGGAATGATTTCGTTTCTTCCTTGGTCATTTATTTAAGACCCGCATATCGCTGTGACATACACACCCAGACGGCGACGAAAGGGACAGTGCCTGACTGCGCCAGTGAGGACAACAGGAGGAGCCTGGCCAAGCCTAGTCACTTGACCTTTCCTTCTCTGCACCTTATCTCCCCTCTTAACAAGCAGTGCGGACCCCGGGTGGGCTGGTGCTGAGCCTGAGAGGGACCCCCGACTACTCTCAGAAGAACGGTCTGTTCAGATGAAGGGGATGGACCATTTCCCAATTCTCCCAGTCCAGACAGGCCTCGATGGACCGTGTTTGGAGGCACTGACGATGACTGGCTCCCTTGGCAAGTGTGGATGGAGCCCGTGTGCCAGGTCCCTTGGGTGCAGAAATAGGGTGAGACTTCCTGCCACAAAGAACCAGAAAACCCAGCAAAGTAGAAGTAACCAGTACTTGGCAGCGGGTGCCACATGGGATGGTGACCCCGTGGCTGCCTCAGGTCTGCCTCACACAGGTCCCTGCCTGTGGCGTGGGGCGGGGAACCCCAGCAGACGGCAGTGGTCCTGTTCCAGTGAGGAGACAAGATCAGAGCTCAGGGCAGCGTGCTGTTCCTAAGGATATCCACACAGACCCATGGGATCCCCAAAACAGACGCTATGAAAGTGATCCAAAGGAGAATAAAAAGTGCTTTTGAGAGTATACAAAAAGCACTAACCATAAAAGAAAAACAGATAAATTGGACTTTATCAAAATTCTTGGAAAGCCTGGAAGAAAATATTTGCCAAGCAAAGGTCTGAGAAAGGACCTGTGTCCAGCATATATAAAGAACTTTTACAACTCAATAAGAAGACAGCGGACAAAAAAGGGGAGAGGGTTTTAATAGATACTTTGTAAGAAAGTATACATATGGCTAATAAACACATAAAAAGATACACAATATCATAAGTCATCAAGGAAATGCAAATTCAAACCACAACCACTCAATGGCATGGCTAAAAGACGGACCACAACAGGTGTTGGTGAACAACCATGCCCCTGTACTAACGCATTGCTGGGAAGCCAGTTTGGCAGTTTCTTAGGAAGTTATCCAAGAGGAATGAACCCGTCGGCCCACAAGAAGACTTGTACAGAGAAGTTCACAGCAGTGTTTTTAATAATATCTCCAAACTGGAAACAGATATTAATAATATCTCCAAACCGGAGATATTATTATTATCCAACAGGCGAATGGATCAAAAAGGAGGCAGTGTGTCGGGGCGCCGGGGGGGGCTCAGCGGGTTAAGCCTCTGCCTTCAGCTCAGGTCAAGATCCCAGGGTCCTGGGATCGAGCCCCGCATCGGGCTCTCTGCTCAGCAGGAAGTCTGCCCCCCCCCAACCGCCTGCCTCTCTGCCTACTTGTGATCTCTCTGCCAAATAAATAAATAAAATCTTAAAAAAAAGAAAGAAAGAAAGAAAGAAAAGGAGGCAGTGCATTCACACGATGGAATCCTACTCAGCAATAGAAACGAAATGGGTCACCAAGTGAGTCACAGCACGCAGCCCTGAAAGAAGCCAGACCCCAAAGAGCACCTACCCTGTGAATCCATTCATAGGAGATTCTAGAACAGGAGGAACTAATCTGGAGTGGCAGAAAGCAGATCAGCGGTTGCCTGGGGCCAGGGCTGTGAAATAAGCAGGAAGGGGCCCTTCCGGGTGCTGGAGATGTTCTAAATCCTGACTGGGCTTGTGGTTATATGGTGTGTCACTGATGGGACTATTGAATCGTACATTTTAAATGCATGCATTTTATTGTATGTATGTAAATTATACCTCAATAAAGCAACTTAAAGAGTTTAAAACGACTTAGAGTTTAAAAACAAAACAAAATAAAAGCCAGATGTGAAAACAAATAATCGTTAAGACTGAGTATCCTAAGAAGTGTGCTCAGATAACAAGGGCCCCTCCCCCCTGGCCCATGGAGGTGCTGCGCGTGCACTGTTCTTAATGTCCTGGTGAGCAAAGAGGCTCAGACGGAGGGGCAGCGGTTCTCGAAGGGTGACTCAGTTAGAATCAGCAGGGCTGGGACCACGCTCAGAGCCCGCCTGGGTGCGGAGCCTGTGTTACGCCAGCCTGCGGCAGACCACTCCGAGGAGAGCTCGGGACCGCTGCAGCTTCTCAGGTGAGGCTTTGCAGAGGAGGTGTTGACACAGGAGTTGGAATTTGCTTAGCAGAGGAGAGGATGCGGGGAAGGAGATTTCAAGGCAAAGGGAACATACAAAAATAAGGACAGGCTGGGCAGCCTTGGAGAAGGCAGGACTCCGGGGGAGGGAGAGATACATCCCGAAATGAGCAGAAGAGGTCAACAGGATATTGCACGTACTTCATATTCATTTATTTTTTTAAGAACCCATGAAGCAATAATTTTACGAGAGGCAACAGCTCTGCTGAGCAGGCAGGGGATGGGTGTGCTCTTGGCAAACACAGGAAATAACCACTGCGGTGCCAGGGTCGCCTCTTCTGAGGGAATGGAGTACGCCTTGTCATAATTCTCCTCCAGGAGGTTACAGGTCGTGTGGTCCACGGGCCCAGGTTTCCGCTGAACACCATTGGTGGCGCTCTGTCGTGGTCCTGAGAAATCCCAGGGTGGGAAAAAAAAAAAAAACCTCTGTGCTTTTATGCTGGGCTTTCTAGCTGGCTGAAGTCAGGTCACTGGCATGAAGCAGAATGTGTCCCATTGTCATCCTGTGTTCTTCCGGGAAACTCCGCACAGCCGCGGGGATCAGAAGCTTTGAGGCTGGACTGTCTGCGGTCCGATCTCAAGGCTCCCACTCACTGATCACGTTCACCTTCCTGTCCTTTGGCTCCTTTTGTTGCAAAAGGGGGAGGCGGTGATCATGATCGTAAGAGGGCACATTGGAGAACCAGACCCATCAAGTCTGAGGCGTTAAGCGCCTACAGCTTTTTGTATGCTAGTCTGGCCTCAATACATCGTTTTTTTTTTTTTTTTTAAAAAGGCTTCGAGCAGAGCCTGGCCCAGAGCAAACACTTAATAGACAGTAGCTTTTGTGTTTTCAGAAAGGGGATGTGCACATGTCAGCTCATTCCTTTTATTTTGCCATGACCCGTTCTTTCAGAGAATTATAATGAAAAGAAAAGGATGTGGCACATGTGGATCGTATCATTTAGGATGATTGTGACTCAACAGAACGCCCAACTTAGGGTGGCTCAAACAGTATGGAGATTTCTTTTTTAAATCTCACATTCTGGGGCACATGGGTGGTGCAGTTTGTTGAGCTCCCGATTCTTGGTTTCCGCTCAGATCACGCTCTCAGGGTCGTGAGATTGAGCCCTGCATTGTATGTGTGTGTGTGTGTGGGGGGTCTGTGCTCAACGGGGAGTCTGCTTGGGATTCTCTCTCCCTTTCCTTCTGCCCCTCCCCATCTCTCAAATAAATAAATGTTAAAAACTCTCATTCTGTGTTTCACTGAAACTAACATGCCATTGCTTGCAAAATGCTTCTCACATTCAGAAATATTAAGATGAAAAAAAAAATGTGTCTGTGAGTTCAAACAAAAGGTCTGAAGGTACGGGGCTCCAGGGCTGGGGTTTCGGCAGTTCATCACGAAGACTCTGTCCTTTGTTTCTACCCTGCCACGCCAGACCTTGGATTCTGGCTTTGGAACAAGCCTCAGGGACGCAAGAAGGCTGCCACAGCCTTAAGCAGCCTATCTTCACAGCATCCCGAAGCCAGAAGGGAGGCTGTTGTTTTTAAAAACAAGAAAATGTTCCCAAACTTGGCATAACTGCATCACAAACCCTTTTCTGAATTCCCGGCAGAAGAAATAGATTTATCATAAGGGTCTGGTCTGGTGGCGACTCAGCAAGATCGGCCCTCAGGGCTGGGGAGGAGCTTGCCTCCAATGAAGCGCAAAGCCCACCAGTAGCTTTGTTCTGTTGTGAGATGGAGGAGGAACAGCTGTGGGCCTCCCGTGAATCGTGAATCACCGGTCAGCTGCTCCCAACTAAGCAGCCAGCCACTTGGGATACACCAACCCACCTTCCTGTTCTTGTTAATGACAGCAGGGCTGCTTTTCCCAGTTCAGAAATTAACCTCAGATTCTAGAGACTCAGTTTCCTATTAATGTGGGTTTCAGATACCATATCTGAAATCCCATCAGTGAATGGAACCCGATGAGCCAACCACCAGAACACAGGAGACCAAATGACTAGATTTCCCATCTGTGCTGGGAGCCAAGGTCCTTGACCTGCACAGAGAACATGGGCCCTGATCAGCCCGTGTTGGACTTCTATCACTGACCACTCGACTGTGTGACTCTGTCCATATCAATAAATACAGATCCACACTAGCCGTGAACAACGGCTGCATAGTAATTCCACCGCACAGAAAACTCAAGCATCCCAGACCTCGGGGTGTCTGGCTGGCTTAGTGGAGCACGCCACACTTAATCTCAGGGTGGTCGGTTCAAGCCCCACACTGGGTGTGGATCCTACTTAAAAAAAAAAAAAAAATCACAACATTTAACGCTTTGGTGTCGACAGCTCTGAAACCCTGCCTACTCATTCAGACATCTGATGCATTTTTTGTTGTCTTTCCCACTGATTTCTTTTTTTTTTTTTTTTAAGATTTTATTTATTTATTTGACAGAGAGAAATCACAAGTAAGCAGAGAGGCAGGCAGAGAGAGGAGGAAGCAGGCTCCCTGCTGAGCATAGAGCCCGATGCGGGACTCGATCCCAGGACCCTGAGATCATGACCTGAGCCGAAGGCAGCGGCTTAACCCACTGAGCCACCCAGGCGCCCTCCACTGATTTCTTTTTAAGATTGTTTATTTATTTGAGGGAAGAAGAGAGAGAGAGAGAGAGAGAGAGAGAGCAAAGGAGCAGGAGCAGACAGAGGCAGAGGGAGCAGCAGACTCCTCACCAAGCGAGGAGCCCAATCTGAGCCTCCATCCCAGGACCCTGTGATCACGATCTGAGCCGAAGGCAGATGCTTAGCCGCCTGCGCTACCCAGACGCCCTGTCTTTCCCATGGATTTCTGGCCTGCCCAGGCAGTGTGCCCAACAGGTGTGCAGGCCCAAGCCTTCTCACTGCATTTTGCTCTGGCCTCTTGGCCGCTGCCAAAATCACAGGACAGGTGCCCATCATTCCGGCTAGTAATTTCACCCCTGATCACCCCTGCAAACGCACAAAACCCCTCATTGCTCCGCTCCCCCACAACCAGAAGCCCTGTAATAAGGGTGTAGACACATACACGGTGCAGTCCAACTTAGTGGTGAAAGCTTGGACTTTACAGGCTGGGCTCAAACCCCTACTCCAGCAATGGCCGGTTGTGTGTGAATTTGGGAAAGTTACCTCATCACTCTACGCTTGCATTCCCTCCTCTGTGGGGTGGGGGTAGTGGTGGTGCCCTTCACAGGGCAGTGGTGCACATTAAACAAATCAGTGCAGGTCCAGCGCTCCAGGAGTGAATGGCACATACACATAGTAAGCGCTAAGAGGTATCCATTCTCGCTGTTTTTTCCTACAGCAGGCCGCTGGCCTGCATACCAGCCAGTTTGGGAACTTCCACCCTTAAAACTCCCTCTTCAGGGGTGCCCGGTCAGGTCATGATCCCCGGGTCGTGGGATCGAGTCCCCCATCGGGCTCCCTGCTCAGTGGGGAGTCTGCTTCTCTCTCTCCGTCTCCCTGTGTGCTTGTGCTCTCACTCCCTCTCTCAAATGAATAAAGTCTTAAAAACAAACAGAAAAACTCCCTCTCCAGGGGTGCCTGGGTGGCTCAGTCGGCTAAGCGTCTGCATTTGGATCAGGTCATGATCCCAGGGTCCCGGGATCAGGCTCCCCGTTCAGTGGGGACCCCGCTTCTCCCTCTTCCTTGGTGCTCTCCCTCTCTCAAATAAATAAATAAAATCTTAAAAAAACAAAAACCTCCCTCTCCAAGTCTGAAATGAAAGGAACTTAAGTGTACATGGAAAGAACCCATTCCCCTTTTGGTATTATACAAAACAGTGTCTTCAAGGGTAAGCTAGAGAAGCTTCAGGGTCAATTTTACAAGCTAGAAGGTACTGAGAGGTGAGCCCACGCGTGTCTGTTGGGAGTGTCGTGAGCAGAGGCACCCGAATACCAACCACGTGAGGTGACGACATTAGTGAGGAAACTAAAATAATTAAAGGAGATATTTCCTGGGGCCCCTGGGTGGCTCAGGTGGTAAAGTGAGGGCCTCTTGGTTTCCTCTGGGGTCATGATCTCAGGGCAGTGGGATGGAGCCCTGGGGCAGGCTCTGCGATGTAGTCTGCTTGAGATTCCCTCCTCCTGCTTTGCGTGCTCTCTCTCAAATCAATCAATCAACCAATCAATCCATCCATCCTTTTTTTTTTTTTTTAAAGATTTTATTTATTTGACAGAGATCACAAGTAGGCAGAGAGGCAGGCAAAGAGGCAGGGGGAAGCAGGCTCCCCGCCAAGCAGAGCCCGATGTGGGGCTCGATCCCAGGATCCTGAGATCATGACCTGAGCCGAAGTCAGAGGCTTTAACCCACTGAGCCACCCAGGTGCCCCTCCACCAATCCATCCTTAAAAAGAGACACAGAGGGCGCCTGGGTGGCTCAGTGGGTTAAGCCGCTGCCTTCGGCTCAGGTCATGATCTCAGGGTTCTGGGATCGAGTTCCGCATCGGGCTCTCTGCTCAGCAGGGAGCCTGCTTCCTCCTCTCTCTCTGCCTGCCTCTCTGCCTACTGTGATCTCTGTCTGTCAAATAAATAAATAAAAATCTTTAAAAAAAAAAAAAAAAGAGACACAGACGTCTCCTGTCTCCCACCTTGAAGAACTTACAAATTAAGGTAGGCAGACATAAGCAAATGTAGCAACCTCCCCACTCGAGGTCCCCTTGAACTTCCTGCGCCACCCCAGTCTGGGCCAGGGACAATCTGTGGACCCAGCAGATAAATGACGGTAGCTGAAGCCACCGCCTTGTCTTCCTTTTCTTCCGAGATCAGGGCTCCCACCCCGCGCTCTCTACTGTCCCTGGTGGCGGAAACCGTCTTACCCCCAGCCCCACAGTGGCGCAGAGGATGCGACCGCCTCCCAGCGGCTGTTGCTTGGACTACACTTCCCATGAACGGTTTCTCAACATCGCGAGAGCCCTCGCGAGATGTCTGAAAAGACCTTTACGCAGGCGCGGCTCCGCCTTCTTCTCTGAGGCAGGCCGCGTGGCCGGGAGACATGGCGGCTTCTCTCTGGAAAGAACGGGACGAGCAGTCTCGGGCCTTTGGCTGGGGTAAGTCGGTGGAGGTAGGAAGACGAGGTCTTCGTTGAGCCGGCGCTAGTTCATTCGACTACCCGTCCTCAGAGGCGGGATGGGGACGGTAGCCGGTCTCCTTCCTAAGACGGCTGGGAGGCTTGGGTCGAGTCCTGGGTCGGAAGACGCTTCCCGAGCCGCGCGTGTAGACGGGAGAGCGCTGAGGCCCTCCTCTGGGGCCAGAGGGTCCCTCCTGGTTCGGGGAGAGCTGCTTCCGGCCTGTGCGGCCCCGGGCGTCGCACAGCCACCACCGTGTGCCCCGCGGGTCTCCGAGGCCGGCCCTTAATTCACGTCCAGGGTTAGCGGCCAAGTCAGGCCCCTGGTGGAGCGCCCGGAGGACGCCCTGACCCGTGGTTCTGCTTAACCCTGCAGACAGCCGTGGGTGGGACTGTCGGGTTTGGAAAGCCACGACTCTGCGGCCCCCCCCCCCCCCCGTTCCAAGTTCATTTTTTTTTCTTTCCCCACAGGCTTTTCTTGGGCGTCTGCGGAGACCGTGAGCGCCAGACCTGCAGGCTGAAGCTTAAAAGTACCAGATGGATCCCTGACGTGGGTAAGGACGGGGCCCGGCAGGACCTGCGCGGTCACCGCAGCGAGCACGTCCGGGCGGGGGGTTGGGCTGCCTCGCCCTTTCTTCTGCTGTTCGGTTCGGTCTGGGGAGCACGTGGGCGCAGGAGGCTCGTTCGGGTGACGAGCGGGGTCTGGGCCGGGGGGATTGGCGGCCACTAGGTGTCGCTGTGTGGAATCGGGAGGGTCCCTGCCCCCGGGGGTGGAGGAGGGGAGACCGAGTCAGGGCGAGGCTTCTGGCAGGCCGCGGCTCAGAGTATTTGTGGGTGATTTCAAGTTCCCCTTGTCTGAAAGGACGTCTTTTGTGAGGAGTTCTGACGCCTCGAGGCTCAGCTTTTTGTTTTTGTTTTAACAAGTTTGGGTACTTCAATTTCTTTCTTTTTCCTTTTTTTTTTGAAATTTTATTTATTTGGCAGAGACGCAGGGAGAGAGGGAACACAGGCAGGGGGAGTGGAAGAGGGAGAAGCAGGCTTCCCATGGAGCAGGGAGCCCCATGCCGGGCTCCATCCCAAGTCCCTGGGATCCTGACCTAAGCCCAGGGTAGGCACTTAACAACTGAGCCACCCAGGTGTCCCCAGAGCTCAGCTTTTTAAAATACCGACCTTGAGAATAACACCTGGACGTCATTTCTGTTAGAGTGAAGTATGTTACCCACATTTCTCTTAGAGATTAAAATGTTGACTGTGAACTTTGAGAAAAGTCACGTGAAAACCATCTTAAGCTGTTGAGTGTAAGGATTTTTTTCATGAAAATTCTATAAATGGGGAGGTTTTCTTTTTTTTTTTTCTTTTCTTTCTTTCTGTTTTTAAAAAATAAGCTCTTTGGCGGAATTGCAGAGATTAGGGCGCCTTTAGTGTCTGTTAGATTTCGAGGATGTGAGCCTCCCAGAATTGTTCCTACCCAGATAAGGGAAGGAGTGTGGAACTCTGCTAGCGTCCTGCCAAGCAGTCTCCCAGACAATATTTGATACAACAATCTTTTTTTGTTGTTTTAAGATTTTATTTATTTATTTGATAGAGATCACAAGTAGGCAGAGAGGCAGACGGAGAGAGAAGGGGGGAAACAGGCTCCATGCTGAGCAGGGAGCCCAATGAGGGCCAGGACCTCAGGATCATGACCTGAGCGGAAGGCAGGGGTCCAACCCACTGAGCCACCCACGTGCCCCTGTTACAACAATCTTTTTTTTCTTTTTTTTTTTTTTTAAGATTTGATTTATTTATTTGACAGAGAGATCACAGTAGGCAGAGAGAGAGGAAGGGAAGCAGGCCCCCCTGCTGAGCAGAGAGCCCGATGCGGGACTTGATCCCAGGACCGTGAGATCATGACCTGAGCCGAAGGCAGCAGCTTAACCCACTGAGCCACCCAGGTGCCCCTGTTACAACAATCTTAAGTGGACTGGATACTTTCTCCTTTGCTAGTGAGTGAACAAACAGGCTTAGAGTTCTACAGCTGTTTCTTGTTTTTTAAAGAACCATAAACATTTTGTGGGAGTGCTGTTGGATATTTCAGTTTGATTGAGAAATAATTGAGTTACGAGTAGCCCAGGCGTTCTTCACGAGGGTGGAGTGCACTGATGGGTGCTGCTGAGTATCCTGCAATGCATGACAGCCCCCACCACAGAGAACTAGCCACCCAGAATGTCAGAGCTGAGGCCGAAGCTTTGTATTAGATGGACTTGAGAGCTCTGGGCTCCAGTCCCAGCCTGTTACCAAATAACCCCACCAGAGCCTTATTTCTTTGTAAAATAGGGTTATTGTTTTCCAGATCTGGCTATACATCTAAGGCTGGAGAAGTACATCTCCAGCCATGGTTGAGAATGACCCTGGAGTGAGGCCCAAGTATTGTGTGGCTGCCCCAAGAGCAGTCCTACAGGAACAATTAGATGATCTGATCCACTTTTAGCTCGGGGAATTTTTATTACAGCAAGATTACAGCACTGGCTATTTATAAGTAGCTCTTGGGGCAGATCTATAATCCTCTACTTAAAAAAAACTGATCTAGCTCTGTGGATCATGTTTACGCAGAGGAGAATGAAGGAGAAAATGACCTTGTGTGGAGGTGCCTCCTGGCAGCAGGTTCCTTTGTACAGCTGGCCTTCAAAGGGATGTCCCAAAGAAGTAACTGCACTTTTTAAAAAAGATTTTTACTTATTTGACAGAGATCACAAGTAGGCAGAGAGAGGGGGGGGAAAGCAGGCCCCCCGCTGAGCAGAGCCGGATGTGGGGCTCCATCCCAGGACGCTGAGACCATGACCTGAGCTGAAGGCTTAACCCAGTGAGCCACCCAGGCGCCCCAGTAACCGCACATTTTATTGACACTGGAATATATACTCCATACATACTCTTCCATCAGGCACTTCGTGTGGGGGACTTTGTCTTTAAAAGGGCAGGAAGTGTCAGGTCCGAGATGCTGGGTACATCTAGGCACTGGGTACCAGCAGTTTTTACCTTGGAAGGAAAGTTCTTTTAATAAAGTAGACAAGATTGAGAATTCTTATGAGGGAAGTAAAGCAGAATTTTGTAAGGACAAAGTGGCCTGCGTGTGCTAGAAGCGTCAGCCCTGGGGGCTGGTGGATTGGCGGGAGCTGAGTCCATGATGATCTGAAGTTATCCCTGTCTGAAGGCAAAGAAAGGCCTTTCTGTGGAATATGGACGTCTGAAACTCAGTTCCCAAGTTCACTTTAAGGGAAATTTAGGCTAGATTTGAAAGTGAGCGGCTTGAGAATTAACCTGTGTATATCTTGATTTTTCTTTGCAATTTCTCCTTGCCAGGTACAGTCCCAGCCTTGGTTTCCAAGGCTGGAAAGGATCCTGCGGAGGCAGATGGTGGCCGAGTCCACTTCCCTGGGCCCGAAGCGGAGACTTGTATGTAAGTAGACCCCTTTCAAATAGACTTGGGTGGGAGGTTTGTTTGCCGCTCCTGCCCCGGGTTTAGGATTGTGTTGGGGGCAGGGAGATTTTAACATGGGTTACTTTCTTTGGATGGATGTCTGCAGTGTGTGAAACAGAACGGAGCTTCTCTGCCTGAAGTAAGTGAGAGGACCCCTCCCTAGTTGCTTGTCGTCTCTGTTTCCATCTTCCGTGTCCTTAGGAAGCCCCACGAGCCTGTGATGGTTAGTTATCCCTGTCCGAACATCTCGGCTGAGGGGAAACCGTCTACTCTGAGGCATCGGGGTTTGGCTCTTTGCTCTTAAAGGTTCAGGCTTCATCGGGAATCAGCCTGAATGGACTCCAGAGGGAATTGTTAACCTCACCGAGACCCCGGTGGCATGCGTCATCGCTCTGCAACTTGAAAACCAGTCGTGTGGCTGCCCTGTCACACTCTGGGCCCTTGATCAGTGGTCGTCCTCAGGGCACAGGCTCTGAGAGGGGGCAGACACGGGCAAGTAGCCCAGTTTCGGGTCATGTTCTTAATGTGGAATCAAAGAGTGCTTGTCCCATATTTGAAGGAAATGAATGCACTCTTTGAAACTGACGGGAATGTCGGATGTCTGCCAGCTGTGGCAGGACTGGGACCTCCCTCGGCACCACATTGTGACATTCGGGAAAGAAGGGCTGCCGTGGCGCCAGCAGAGCTATTTGATTTCCAGGTGCTTCGTTCACACTACCAGGGAGCTCTCCTAGGGGTATCTCGGATCCTTTCTGGACAGCGTAATGGGCATGGCGCTGCTCCTGGCATGGCCCAGGGCTGAGTGGGCTGGCGTGTGACCAAAAAGTACTGGGCAGGGTGGTTGTCTGGCTTTGTTACCATTTAAATGCCAGGCTTGGAGTGGGCAGATGGCCTTTGTTGTTGAAATTGGGAGGTATGTATGGGCTTTTTGTATTTAAGGTCACATAATTGTTCAGTCACCAAGGAAGCTAGATTTGGGGTGGGATTTAATAAGCCTGAAGACTGGCCCCAGCAGTTTACAGCCTGTAAGTAAAACAGTAAAAGGACGTGGTAGGGAGTCTGGAAGTCAGCTGCTTGCATTATCGTTGATCCAGAGATTTGACTGCTCTGTGGGTCTCCTGTAGACCTTCAGGTTTGACTTGAAAAGTTTTACCTCCAGAAAAGGGTTGAATGAGACGGTCTCCAGTGCTTCTTGGTGTTTCTCCCCTCCCCGGGCCCTGCTCCCTTGGCGCCTCAGCTGGGGAGGGCAGCCTGCTCTGAAGCGGTCTGTGCCCGACGTTCGGTTAGAACGAGTGCTGCGACGATTGCCTTTCCTTCTCTAGATCTGGCTTTCAGTTTTGAGGCCCGCACTTGACTGGCCCGTCACGCGACTCTCCTTTGGTCTTGCAGGTTCTCTCCTCCGAGACGCCAGATGGAGCCGCGCTGCGTCTGTGCGAACTGTTCATGCCCATAAACCGAGGCCCCAGAGGGAGAACAGTTGGAAGGAGTCTTTGGATTTTCTCTTCAAAAAGGAACCAAATAATTTGACAGTTTACCCCGAAAAATACCTGGCGGTTAGTCAAATCAGGGCATAACTAGGAACATGGAGCCGATCTGGGTGTGAGCGGCGCACTGGCAGGAAGGCGGTGATTGTGAACAGAGAATGACATGTATGTGCTGTGTTTTGGGGAGTGTGAGGGGAAGCAGGTGTTTGGCCTAGAAAGAGGTTTCTCAGAGCAGATTTCTTGTGAAGTTAACGTATCTTGGGCTTAGGATTTGAAGTATAAATAAAAGTTTTTTAAAAATGTGATTCATTTTGAGAACCTCATAAAGGGATTTTATTCTGTGACTCAGCAAATGCATTCTTAAATGAAGGTTTCACTGAGTACTGTTTTTTTTTAAGAGGGGCAGAGGGAGGGAAAGTCACAAGCGGACTCCACGCTCATTGGGGGGCTCTAGGCTCAGCGGGAGTCTAGTTTCTCTCCCTAAGAGTGGGACACTTAACCGACTGAGCCACCAGGGTCCCCCAACTTCCACAGGATGCAATCAGATGTTTTACAGGTTTCCCACTAAATTGATTTTCTGCTTCTCTTAATGGGTTACCACCCACCAGTGTAACTTTAGCATTTCTCAAATCTAATGGATTGACGAAGATTCTGATCGCTACAGATGTGAGCGGAACAGGGACAAGTGAAATGTCCTGGATACAAGGAGTTCAGTCCTGACTTGGGCGACGCTGGCTATCCTGACTTAGGGCAACTGGATTTCTTCACTAGCAACTGATAGTAAGGGTCACTGTCAGATGGCGGAACGGACTGACCATACCGTGTTTCCCACATTTGACATTTTCTTCTGGACCAGTGATTCTATCCAGAGAAACATACTTAGGACACTGCTGTCCTTGAGACTAAGGGACATTTCCATGTTGCCAAGCTTAAGAGAGGCCGTGGCCTCCCGCTTGCTACTCCCCTCTCGTCTAAGCTGCTTCAAGTAGGAAGCAGTTTCAAGTAGCTGCCTCGGTCGTGAAAGTCCAGACCTTGGATCACATACTTGAATTTCTAATGTAGAATTTTGATTTTGGTGACAGTTACCCTCTTGGTAAGACACTGATAGGATCTACTTTCCAAAACCACAGAGCCAGAGGACTGGTCCCAGGCCTTGGTGAATTAGCCAGTGGTGATCAGTGCCACCTTGGGAAGGTTCTTGATGTAGCCAGTGTAGCGGGTCAGACTGGAGCTACTAGTCACAGGGCCAGTAAATCCCAGGGCTTAAGGGCTATGTGCAGGTGACTTGGTTAGTTGAGACTTAACCCTTCCAAATGAAGCCCCTGTGCTCTAAAACTGCCTGGATTTACTGAAGCCGCGATGTGAGGTGGGGAGTTCTTCACCTGATCTTGCACTTCAGTGGCCAGTGGTAATGGATACAGTGGGACTTCCACAGGTGGGCAGCCCTCTTGTGCACTCGACCCCTGTCAAATTACCAGGACTGGCCCATGGTTCTTGAATTTTCTGAGTGATCTGCCTGCTAAACACTCTGGTGTGCCACCCTGTCCCTGTCCCCAACACACAGAAAAGACGCAAGGGTCATCCTGTCATTTATGCAAGTACCTAGTTCAAGTTACATTCTGCCTTTTGCGCTCCCACTTCATCATGGGGCAGAAGGAAAGTGGTCATGTCCTCGGGTGGTGTAGGCATGTCTTAGAGTGACGTCGTGGAGTTGCTGGGAGGCTGGACATGGTCGTGGGAGGGTCTGGCTGGCGAGTGTGCGAGCTTGCACTGCTGCTTGACCCTGGTCAGTGGAGATGTTGAAGTCGCCGCACCCACATTGTCAAGTTCTCTACCAACGGCTGGCTTTGAGAGCCTCTGCTCTGAAGTGTGTTTGCCCTTCGCTGGTGAGGGTCACAGTCTCATATTACATTTCCTTCAGTTTTCAAACACCCAGCCGAGTGGTCGTCTCCCTTCGCCCAAGGTCAGGATATCTGTCTCCAACCTCGAACGGAGTCTTCTTGGAGAAACCAAGAACAAGATGGGGTGTCCCGCAATGAACAGGCTTTGGAAACAGTCAAGTCCAGCTCTCGTGCTCCCTAGAGAAGAAGGGGTTGGTGGAGGGGAGCTGGAGCCCTTCTCAGAGGCTGAAAAGACTGGGGGCCACCTAGGCCACGTGAGGGGCCAGGGAGGGTGCCCACGGGTCCACAGCTCTGCAAGAACAAAGGGCTTGGGTACTTCAGGGTCAGCGCTGGTACAGTCGAAGGATGCCGGCCTTGTGCAGTTTCTTCCACAGGGTGGCTTCCAGGGACAGGTCGTGGTTCACGTAGAAGATGAGTGGCTTCTTAATTCGCTCGAAATAGTGGTCTGAAAATTTCCAGTAATTGCTTGTGATGAATCCATAGGCACTAACCTGGACAAGGACAGTCACTGAATTAGCATTTACTGAGCTCTGTGCAGATAGATTTGTGAAGTGACATGAATTGGGAAAGGCACCCCCCCTTCCTTAATGCTGTGTGGAAAGCACAGGCGAACAGTAGTCGGAGCTCACGCTAGCGGCAGGCCGTGCGATCTTGTACATGTTCTCTCGGCCTCGGGAGAACCTCAGGGGTTCTCCCCATCTCACAAATGGGGCAGCGCTCGGGGGTAACCAGCCACGTCCTCAGTCACGAGCTAGTGAGTGGCCAGGCTGGGCTTCAAAGTCAGGTCTGTGATTCATGATCAAAGCCATGCTCTCTCTCCATTGTTAAGTGTGAGGTGGAGTAGTTGTAAGGGGAGCGCAGGCGGGGGACTGCTGCTTTAAAAAAAAAAAAGAAAAACTGGGAAAAGGAAGGGGACAGTGTCGTGGGGTGGCCCTTGGCCACCGGCTCTTGTGCTGGCCTTAGTGGGGGTCACTGCCCTTTGAAAACTGCTCCTCCACCTCTGCTGGGTTCTTGGGGGCGACCCTGGGAACGTCTCAGGCAGTGATTTCAAAAGCTCTGTGTGGAAGGCTAAACCTGCTGCCCAGCTCAGTTCTAGAATGTTCTCCCAAAAGGATGTCCTTATCCACTCCTGTTGCAATTTTGCTTTCATAAGAACAGTTTGATAACATGCTCCTTAAATACCACAGGGGTGAAGGACAGAGGTCCCCGGGCAGGCGGCTGCTGGAGGAAGGTGAGGCCCAGCACCTGTCCTGGGAAGGTCCCTGCCAAGCCCGCGCGGAGGTAGCTGGGGAGTGGCACTCCCTCCCGCCCCTTCCAGACACCCGCTTTTGCTCCTGTGGCTGGAGAATCCCTTCCCCATAGGGGCAAATTCCCTCCGCAAGGGGACAGGGGCAGGGCCAGTCCCAGGCCCCCTGGGGGTGACAGGCCTCCTGTAGGGCTTATCAGGTCACACCTGCCCCCTGCTGCTGTGGGCTTCTCAAAGAGAAGGCCTCTTACCTGGTCACAGGTGTGCAAAGCCGTCAGCAGCATGAGGGCCCCAGTACTAGGCATATATAGGTCTCCAAAATTTGTGTTAATCAACTTTGATTTCAAAAACCTGGAGAGGACAAGCGGCATCAAAACTCAAGAAAGAGGTGTAGGTCTCAGTGGATGGTTGTGCCCCTACGCTTTCCAGCGACCCATTCCGACTGGCTGGAGAACCGCTCAGAACTTCCCGGCTCTTCCCCATTTAGGAAAAAATCCAAACAAAGCAAACGCAATCGTCTGGGTAACAGAATCAGGTGAGAAGAGGCGCAGGCCTGGGCAGAACCGCAGGTACAACCCTTCCCTCGGCCCGCTCTAGAAGCGGGCACCCAGCCTGACTGCCCTTCTCCGCTACACCTTGCCTTTGCCCCTGGGCTAAGTAACCACAGTGGCTAGGGGACGGGCGGCCTCTTGATCTAGCCTGGAACCTGTGTTTCTTTCCCCAGATTTCAGCCCAGGAGGAGTCCTTAAGAGGCACATGAGCAGAGCACCCAGGGCCTGGGCCCGGAGTCACTGGTGAGAGAAGTGTGCACACACTCTCAGAATCCGAGTGAGGCCACACCATGGTGGCCACCCCGGATTCACATCTACGCTTTGCCAGAAAAACCACCTGGCCTCCTGGAGAGTCTGTTTCTTCCTCTGTGGATGGCGCCCAACCGGCTCCAGTAGGGCCACCCAGAGCCACACCCGCCACCCTCCACCTGCTCTGGAGGGGGCGACAGCAGGGCTTCTCGGCCATGGCGCTATGGACGTCCAAGTAATTCTTGGTTGGTTGCAGGGGCCTTCTGTGTACGGTATCCCTGTCTCTGCTCGCCAGTGGCGCTTACCTAGTGACAACCAGAACGGCTCCAGAGAGGGCCATGTGACACCGCCCCCCACCATTGGAACCGCTGGTAGGAGAGAGGGACTGAGGGCGGGAAGGAGGGGTGAGAGCAGGCTGTTATTCCCGGGTTCCTCCCTGTGGTCGCCTCGGAATGCCCGCGTTTGGGCCCAGAACAGGTTGGCCGTCCCTGTGGGTTCCTGTCCGGGGCGGACAGCCTGCAGTGACGGGTTGGTGTGCAGGGGGATGGGAGGGGGAGCTGTTCTCTGCGTACCCCCCCCCCCAACACCTACCCCTCTCTCAGGTAGCTGATGAAGTCTGGATGTAGTAGCTTGAATTTCCTGGCAGAGGCTTCCGGTCCGAAGTAGGTCTGAGGCCTAGGACCCACGAAAGAAGTGGACAGAGCGGCCCGGGCCGTCGTAGGGCAGGCTGGGGAGCGGGGCGAGGGGAAAGGCGCTGGGCCTGCGGCGGTGCGTGCGGTATGGGCGGGGCTGGGCGTAGTAGCGGGAGAAGGGCGTGTAGAAGGTGGCCGGCAGCACCGTGGGCACCACGTGCGGCTTCCCGCTCACCAGAACCTCGGTGGGCGGCGTGTAGGTGAGCGAGGAGGGCGGCGTGAACAGGGACGGAGGGGTCGGGAAGGAGCAGTTGACCCGGGGGTGGTGGGGAGGCGGCGGGAGCAGGGGGAAGTAGAGAGAGTCCGGCAGAGGAGGGGGCTCCCGGGCCGGGCAGGGGAAGGAGCAGGGGAAGCACTGGTTCTGGGGCAGGGGTGCGGTGGGGGGCTGGAAGAAGGGGGGTTCCTTCAGGAAGCGGGGCGCGTAGGGGGCGATGTAGGAGGGGACGCCCCGAATGGGCCCGATGTAGGAGGCTGAGGTGGCGGGGCTGCGGGAAGGGGACCGCGGGATGGGCACGGGAGGAGTCTGCGAAGAGTTTCGGGAGAGGGATTTCAAGCCAGACTGGGAAGGAGATTTGGAGGTGGGGGGCGTGGGGTTTTGGGAAGACCCTCGGGGCACATGTTGGATATGAGGGCTGGGGGTTAGGGACGAAGCCCGGGAGGAGGGCTGTGAGGCAGTGGGGGTGACAGGGTGAGAGGGGGGCCGGGAGGAAGAGCCCCGGGTGGGGGACGGGGAGGGGGCTGCGGCAGCAGAGCTGGAGTTGGCCTGCTGGTTGGACGGGACCACGTGGTTGGACCGGGACTGGGAGGGGGACTGGGTAGGGGACGGATTGGGGGTATGGGAGGGGGAGCTCATTGGTGTTGGGGAGGCTTACGACCACCCGATCGATGTCTCTGAGCCAGCCCCCCCAAGGGCCCAGTCCCCCCCGTGTCACAAAGCCCACCCTCATGACCAGAGGCCGCGTCAGGAGTGATTGTTGGCTCGTCATGGGGCGGAGGGTTGCAGGTGGGCCAGAGTAAGCGGGCCTGGCCTTTGAGGGCTTAATCCCTAAGGACCTCAGAATCTGCTCTTTCGGGGGTGGGTGGCCTGGTCCCGGAGCACTGGCAGAGGAAGGCTGGTCTTTGTGGCTGCAGAGGTGGCAGGGGTACCTAAGGACTTGACTCTGGGACGAGAAAGTGTCTCAGCGCCACGGGGGGAAGGTCCGGCTGAGGCCAGGACAGGGTTCAAAGGAGCTGGACACCGGCCTGCTGCCCAGGAAGGTGCGGGAGAAAAGTCAGAGTGCCCTTTGTTCTCCTCGCGGTCTCTGGGCCCTTGTCATCTGCTCTCCACTTCCTGGGCACAGTCCTGGGAGGATGCCCACCGGGACGAGTGGCGTGGATGCCAGCCCCCCCAGCCCCACTTCGCTTCCAGACACTGTGCTCAGCCGGCCAGCAGTCAGGAGCGGACAGGCACGGCCCGTGCTGCCGGCTGCGGGGGGCTGTGTGTGTTAGGGGACAGCAACCCTTCGGGGCTACAGCCTACCGCCTCAGGTGGGCTCCTGGGGACCGGGAGGGCTACCTGGGCTCCTGGGGGGAGGGAAAAGAGCACAATTCCCCAGGTGTCTGTTGAATTCTTGGGGATTTTCTTGCTGTCCTCACCCACCTTCCCACCCTGACAGTGGGTCCAGCAGTGCCACATCCCACACCAGCTTGGCCACTCACCTGTCCCCTTTATCAGGGCCCTCGGGGACATCCACACCCAGAATGGCTGATCTCAGCATCACATAGTCCCGGATGTCAGAGGGGATGAAGATGTAGTGCAGGTCCTGTCGGGGCGACAGAGACACTGACCCAGTCCCTGCAGCCCCCCGAACAGGACCGTGTCCTGCTCAGCCTGCCACCGGGTCCTGCCGCCCGTCCTGATGGGAGAACTTCTGCTCTCTGCCTGGAACCCCCCTCACTGGTCTCCCTCTCCTGGTTTCAGTACGTGCTCGCAAATCTTCGGGCATGCTGCAAGAGGCGCGGCTCCCTTGCCATCCCCTTGAGTGACTAATGGATAGAACAAAGCCGAAGGGCTAGTGTGTGACCTTGGGGACGAGGCCGTAAAAGGCACTGCAGCTTCCTTGAAGCGAACTGCCACGATCTTGAGGACACTTTAGTGGCCTCGAGAGGTGCCACCTTGACTGTGGCCTCCGTCAAGCCTTCAAGTGCCCGTAGCCCCTGCGGATCCTGGCAAACACCCAGATCCTGAGCTAAGACCACCCTGCTGAGCTGTTCCCAAATTCCCGACCCCCTGAAACTGTGAGATAATAAATGTATGTTGTTTAAAGCTACACTAAGTCTGGGGAGATGTTAACACCGTGGTAACTCAGGCAGGTAGTGTGGCCAGAAATGTGCTCTTTCTTGTTTTGTCAAGAGCTAAGAGAGGTCCTGCTGTGGCTAGGACACTCCTGAACTTCCTGCTTAGAGGAGGAAGCTTCTAGAAACTCAGCCCAGTCCTATCTAGCACCACAAGGCCCTGGGATCTCCCCCCTTTATGTGACACCCAGACGGCTCCTGAAAGCAAGAGCGGTGTTCCCGCAGCTGGGAACAGTATCAAGAAGCTGGAGGCGGTAGGCGGCCTCGGGTTCCGGCTCCCCTGCTCCCTGGCTGGGCACGCAGCCCCGGGCCTTTGAACCTCAGCCTCCCTCACAGGCTGCTGTGGGGTCAGGAAGGCCACTCAGGGAAATGGGAGACAAGCCCTAGTGCTCATGAGTTCAGGGGGGCCTGGCGGCAGCTGACTATTTCAGCGGCCCCATTGCAGGCACCCAGCATCCCGGCACAAGCTCTCTGCCTACTGGACTGGGGCCACTTGGTTCGCCACACAGAGGGCGCTCTGGGAACTCTGGCACTGACCGTCCCTGACAGTGGCAGGCCCATCGGAAGCCTCACCTGGCCTTGTGGCACAGAGGTGAAGCCGAAATGCCGGTAGGAGATGAGGGAGTTCTTCATTGTGTTCACGGTGAAACCGTAGAAGGAGGTCTTGGTGCCCACATCCTTCTCGAAGCCTTTGATCACAGCACCATTGAGTCTGGTCCAGACAGAGGCCCATCAGCCTCCCGATGGTCACACCATGCTGTGCTGTACTTCCGCACCTGTCCCCAGGCCTCTGGGCAGACCATGTCCCTTGCCCAGGGAGGCACCAGCGCTGGTGGCCCGTCCCATCCAGCCCATCCCCATTCCTCCAGACCTCAAGGAAATGGGCACATCTGGCCCTGGCGGCTCCCCCCCAACCTGCTCGAGGCACCCACACTCCACCTTCAGGGTCTGTCTCTCTGTATGCCTTTGTCCGGGCCCGCCTGCCCATTCCAGGGCTGCCCCTGCCCGTGGCCCTCCCAGAGGATGCTCCCCCAGGGGCCGGTGGGGACTAGCTCCGTTTCCCGCTCCTCCCCACCTCCTGTACCCTATACCTGAACACGTAGTCATGGGCGTCGATGTTCAGCCCCTGACGGGAGCCATTCAGAATGCCTCCGTTCCCCACCACCGCACAGCGAATGCACTTGGAGGGCGGCTTCCCGGAGGCGGCGTATAGCCTGGAGCTCTCGGAGCCATTCAGGAGGCTCAGGGTGGAGTTGATGGCTGTGGGTGCCAGACAGGGCAGGGCGCCATGGTGTGTGTGTGTGTGTGTGTGTGTGGGTGGGTGCTGTCCCATGGGTCGGGGCTGTCCCGAGAGACTGTTTCTGGCACGCCACCTGCCAGAGGCCTGACAGCCCTAACCAAGGCAGGGGGGTGGGGGGGGGGGGGGCGCGTTGAGCGCAGTGTCAGGCTGAAGGGGGGGGTTCGGCTGTACCCTCAGTCACCTCAAGAACTTGAATCACTAGTCCTCTCAAGACTGAATGTTCCACAGTAAAATAATCTGAGGCTCGCGGGGGTTGGGGGACAGAGTGAGCGTGGGGGCGGGGTCTCTGGGCGGTTTCCCACTGCGGGAACCACGGTTGGGCTGTTCTTGACCACCTTTGGACACTGGTCCCAGGAGTTGCACATCAAACCCTCCCTGACCCCTGGTGCTGGCGAGTATAGCAGGTGTCACACAGCAGGGGGGGAGGGTCCGAGCCCGGAGACCTCTTGGGGAGCAAAGGGGCGGGGCGGGGCGGGGTGGGGGTCCCCATAAGGTGCTGTGAAGGCAGGGTCGGCACTTGGGCCCAAAGCAGGAGGAAGGGATTCTCTGGGGTCAGAGGGCTGGGCAAGAAGCAGCCGCTTCTGGTTACCTTGGCGGGAGAGCCCCTGCCAGCCATAGGGGGCTTTATGCTGGCTCAGCCTGTCCCAGAGCTCCTGAGTGAAGAGGGCCCCCGAGAGCAGCACTGGAATGGAGAGATCGAACAGGGTGCGGAAGCGGGGGTGCTTCTGGATGGCCTGATAAAGTGGGTGTTGGCAGTGCGCGCTCTGTGGGGCAGGAGGCAAGAGGGCCAAGCTCCATTAGTTGGGGGCTGTGGTCGGTGGGAACCTTCCTATGGGAGCTGCAGACCCCTGCAGGATGGTTGGGGGGGAAGATCTGCTCTTCCCCTCTGGACTTGGTCCACCAAACCTGCCTGCTGAGCTGGCTTGCGGCATAGCAGCGTGGTGGGGGTCAGCTTTCTGGATTTACCCAAGCCCAGCCCTCTCTCTGTCTCTCCTGGATGCTACACTATCCAGGGCCTGATGGCTCTGGCCTCCTGCTCCTTCAGTTCACACCTAGGGAAACTGTGGGGCACCTTTCCACCAAATGTGTAAGACCTTTGAGGGAGGAATTCCAGCCTGGGCTTTGGAATCCGTCAGTCTGGACCCAAGTCCTAGCTCTTGCCATCCTCACCTGCCTGTAGCCCCTAATGTCTGAATCCCTCACTGCCTCGGCCTGGCTGGGGCTCCCCTTCCCACTGAAGGGGGCTCTTTGCTAGGCCGGTGGTTTGACCAGGGCAGGAAAGAGCTGTACGGTAAGTTCTGCTAACAAAGCTGGAGGCCCAGGCTCACTCACCCCGTGGTTAAGATCTGCCACGCTCTACTAAACACGTGACCCTTGGCCTTGGAGGAGACTTGACGTTTGCTTGTGCGAGTGGACGTCAGAAAGATGGGAGCTCGGGAGTTACTGGGGAGCAGTGGGAAGAGGGTTAGAACCCTGAAGTGCTTATCTGACGGGCACGTGTGTGCGCACCTTGCATGTTCCTCGTGGCTCCCTCGGGTTGGGCGTGGGTCTCTGCATTTACTCTTTGCGTTTGCAATGACAGTCACCCAGAGGCAAACACAAAGTTTGTGTTATGCTCAAACTGTTTCCTATGATACCAGTCTTGCTGGAACAAATTCACATTTTCAAAGCAGGCATTCTAACAGAACTGACTACTAATTTCACTACCGTTCAGTTCATCGCTGGGGTGTTTTCCAGGGCCTTCTTTAAGAGAGGCCAGGAGAAAACTCCTCAGTCTTTGTATTGGGAAAGGCTGTGCTTCAACTGGGCAGCTGGCTTGCTATTAGCTCATGGACACAATGGCAAATTTCCTCTTCCCTGTGGCCACCAGGAAGCTCAGGGCCAGATCTATGGCCTATCCCTTACACCTTGTGGCCCATTTTCCATGCAGTTATCTACATGACATTGTTTGATTCTCCTACCTTTATACTGCCATTTCTTCATTTTATTCTATGTTTTTGCCTTGTTATGTGTATCCAAAAGCCACCCAGAATCCTTTTTTTTTTAAACCTGGTTCAGATATGTTCGCATCAAGCAGCTCAAGGTGCACAGGGCTTTAGGAAACTTAAAGACGGCCCATAAGCTCCCATAAGATGCTTGAGGCTTCTCTTTGGCCTTGCGCGCCAAGGGTCCACCCTGCCTCTGTTCTCAAGATGGGGACCCCCCTCACCTGCCCAGGGCTACTTGCTCCGTCTCTGTACAGCTCAGCTGTCGCTATGTTCCACGCACAGTGAAACCTTTTCTCCCCTAAGGCCACCCTAACAAGTCCCAGGTTGGTGTCTTGGGCACAACTCTTAAACCTGAATGAGCCAGGACCTGACCTCTCTGCCTCACTGTGTCCATCTATAAAAGCTACATGAGAGGGGTGCCGTGGGGCTTTTGCACGAGGCAACACGATTCATGATAGAGCAGGGCCCAGAAGGTTCTCAACCCCGTGGGCAAGGATGGAGCATCTTTCCAAAGTTTGCTCGTCTACTCCATGGAGAGCCGTTTAAAAATTGTGTGAACTCCATAGCAAGAAGGTATTTTATAGTAAGAAGGTGCCTGGCTGGCTCAGTCTGTAGAACACGTGACTCTTGATCCCAGGGTCCTGAGTTCAAGCCCCGCGGTGAGTGCAAAGAGTACTTAAAAATAAAATCTCAAAAAAAGGGCATTTTGAGTAGAATATCAAATTCACAGGCCTTTTAAAGATAAATTACAAGGCTTCCCAAGAGCTCTTCTCCTGGCTACGCCCCTTCTCTGCTCCTGGGGTACAGGGAACCCTGGCGGCCAGGTCTGGCTGGCCACTCAGCTCGAAGCTTCCTGTTTATGGGGTCCGGAGAGCTCCCCCCAGCAGTCTCACCAGAACGTTCTCACTTGCTCTCTTTGTCCCCACCACCCCGCTAACTGGAAGATGCTCGAAACTGCCAGGACAGTCGGCCATTGTACCTTTCTCGGTCCAGCGTTTGATGCCTTGTGTCCAAAGAATGCTCGAGATGATGTGGCATTCCTGGGGGAGAAGCAGAAGTAAAGCAGGGCTCAGACCTGTCCCTCGGAACCTTCTGTCTGATTCTTAGCTCCGGGGGCTGGTAAAGCCTGTCAGAGTCAAAGATGGCATGCCTTTGATCTTGCCGTGCTCTGATTTGGGCCTATGTCTCCCACTTTAGGAACAAAAATATTGTCACATTAGGGGCTCCTGGGTGGCTCCTTGGTTAAGCATCTGCCTTCGGCTCAGGTCATGGTCCCAGGGTCCTGGGATCGAGCCCCACATCGGGGTCTGTCTCCTTCTCCCTCTGCCTGCTGCTCCCCCTACTTGGTCTCTCTCTCTCTCTCTGTCAAATAAATACAATCTTTTAAAAAATATATATTGTCACATTAGTATATTTTGCTCAGCTCTCTAAACCCAGAAATCCAAGAAATCCCATGGCAAGTGGCAAAAATGTAGAGTTTACAGAATTGTGAGATCTGGTTCAAGGATGAAATACACTAGGCGAGCTTGCCAGACCCCTTCCGCCATCTGAGGAAGCTCCCTGCCAAGTCCCCAGAGACAGACGGTCGGTCTCAGATGACATGGTCCCCCTTCCCCTTGGGGTCGGTCATCCTGGCTCCTGCCCTCCCTGTGGCTCCCCACAGAAGACACATGTCTGAAGGCTCACTCCCTAGGTTTATACCCCACGGTCTAGGGAAGTTACTTCTAGAAGCCTTGGTGTCTATATCTGGGCAGCAGATATAATCAAGTAATTCATTATCATTATTAATTGTATCACATCTCCAGGGTGCCTGGGTGGCTCAATCGTTAGGTGTCTGCCTTTGGCTCAGGTCATGATCCTGGGGTCCTGAGATCAAGCCCCACATTGGGCTCCCTGCTCGACGGAAAGCCTGCTTCTCTCTCTCCCACCCCCACTTGTGTTCCCTCTCTCTTTCTGTGTCTCTCTCGGTCAAATAAATAAATAAAATTTAAAAAAATATATCACATTTCCAGTTGTTGGAAGGGTTCACACAGAGACACGATATTATCTCACACGACAAGTGTCCTCTAAATGGTAGCTATTGTTACCTCAAGGAGGAAGGGGAAGTACCTTGTTAGGACAACCTCTACGACTGTGTCCCTTCCGGAGGGAGGGAAGGGGCCCGTGTTACTGCTCCGCCCCTACTCCCACCTCCCAGACGACCCCTGCATTGGGGGAGACGGCAAAGAGCGTGGAAGGAATAGGGGCCTTTGTCTACTCAAACGGGTGTCGGGCTTCTCCTGGACTCCTCTCTGCCCCGGCCCCCACAGCCACAGGGAAGCAGGTGGGGAGGGCTTTGGATCACCAGGCTGTTGGCAAGGAAACAGCGGCCTCTTGTTCCTTGCTTCTGACCTGCTGAGCCAGCTGGGCCACAAGGGAGCCCGGGACCTGCCTCACTTTTCAGGTGAACCCCCCGGGGCAGAGGGGGAGGGGCGGGGATGCTCCCTTGCCCCATCTGTCCCTTTCCCCTCAGATGGCCACCTGCCCCCCCACCCTGTGGCTCCTCTCCTCAGTACCACAGAACAGCCTCTCAAGAGGAACCGGGACCCCAGGACACAGCCTCAGGGGAGGTTCCCCGGGAGCATCTGAAAGACACCTGCGCCCGGGGCCTCACCCCTGCAGTTCTGATCTGACTGGTCTAGGCCTCCTCGCCAGGTGATTCTCATGGGAGCTGGGCTTGAGAACCAGAGGAGGGAGCTGCTGGCCAGGGCAGCTTGGAGACCAGAGGGATAGAGTTGTGGGTGAGGGGCTGGGGAGCCCCCCTCCTAGTTCTGTTTTGCTGCCCTGAACACCCCAGTCGCGGGGAGGCCTGCTTATCTCCAGAACCCCCCTCGGTGCTCAGTGACTTCTCCCAGCCCACCTTCTTAGGAATTCAAGGGCTTCTAGACACACCTTCTAGATGAGCCCAGAAGAAGTGGAGAAGGGAGCCAGCTCCCCTATGGTCCTCCCGCAGGTTTCACTGGCCTGAGGAGAACTAAGGACCTTGTACAGTAGTCCTCCCCTACCCTGGGGGTAAGCTCCAAGACCCCCAGTGGAGGCTGCGACCGTGGAGAGTACGGAACTCTGCGCTCGCTCTGTTTTTTCCTCTACATGCAAAGGAACGCTAAAGTTAACTTTGTAAATGAGGCACAGTAAGAGAAAAACAACAATTGATAAAATAGGACGATCATAACAATAGAACGTGAATGTGGTCTCTGTCAATATCTGACTCTGTGAATATCACCCTTCTTGCCCCTGTGGGAGATGACAAAATCGGAGGGGGGGGAGTGATGGCCGCACTGTGACTTACCGTTAGTTCAGGCTCCTACTGACCTGTCTGTGGGGGTGGGGGAGGCCGATCTGCTTCCAGACCTGATTGGGGGTGAGTGACTGACACAGAGGAAAAGCCAAACTGCATATAAGGAGGTAGCCCTGCGGTGCATTTCCCATAAAACAAAGTCTACTCAATTTGGATCTACTCTTAGGAATTCTAGGCCCCTGGATGTCCTTTCTTTTACAAAATGAAGGACAACAGACACTGTCAGATAACCGCGGGCGGGACCTATATCTCTCCTTACCACCACCACCCCACCCTTAAAAAGGATTTTCTTAAAAATTACTTTTTTCCCTCTTATTTATTTATTTATTTATTTCACACACACACACACACACACACACACACACACACACACAGAGATCACAAACAGGCAGAGAGGCAGGCAGAGAGAGGGGGGAGGGAAGCAGGCTCCCTGCTGAGCAGAGAGCCCGATGAGGGGCTCAATCCCAGGATCCTGAGATCATGACCTGAGCTGAAGGTAGAGGCTTAACCAGGCTAAGCCACCCAGGTGTCCCCAAAATTGCTATTATGTTTTAAAGATTTTATTTATTGGGGTGCCTGGGTGGCTCTGTTGGTTGGGTGTCTGCCTTCGGCTTGGGTTGTGATCTCAGGGTCCTGGGATCGAGCCCCAGGTCGGGCTCTCTGCTCCGCGGGGAGTCCTCTTCTCTCTCTCCCTCTGCGCCTCCCACTGCTTATACTTTCTCTCTCTCTGTGTCAAATAAATAAATAAAATATTTAAGGAGAAAAAAAAAAGAGTTTACCTATTTATTTGACAGAGAAAGACACAGCGAGAGAGGGAACACAAGCCAAGGGGAGTGGGAGAAGCAGGCTTCCAGCGAAGCAGGGAGCCTGATACAGGGCTCCATCCCAAGACCTTGGGATCATGACCTGATCCAAAGGCAGAAGCTTAACAACTGAGCCACCCGGGCACCCCTCTTTTTTTTTTTTTTTTTTTTTTTAAGACAAGTCTAGATATCCTAATGCCTGGAAACTCCTGACCCAGATTCTTCTGCCACAGGTGAATTCCCGGGGCTGGCTTCCCCTGTCCAGCCTGCAATGACAGGCCCGCAAGTGCGGAAAGACCAGGCCCCAAGGCACCCCAGTCCCTTCCCAAGCTCTCCAGGTGGCCAGGCCATCTGCTTTCCCACCCCAGGGCCCCAGCGGGTGGGACACCCAGCCTGCTCCCCGCTGCTCCAGACCCAGCCGCCCCCCACCCACGCACCCCCTACAGCGGGGCCCTCCTGGCCAGCCCCTGGGGCTCAGCCAAATCGCAAACCTTAGGGGAACAGCAAGAAAACGGACACATTCTTGGCTGGTATGAGCTTTTTAAAAGATGAAAGACCTTTCAAAACTTCCGTGGAGGCACAGTGGATGTCCCACACCCTCATATTTGAAGTTTATTAGATATTTTCAAAGGATGTTGAAATGTGTTTTAAAACTTCACGTAAAATTCACAAAGGATTCTTTCTTAAACCACACCTTCCACCTTCCAGGCCCTCGCCTGCTGCAACTCCTGACTACGCTCAGGTGTAGTGGCTCCAGGTCCCCGCGGCCAGAACCGCTCTGTTGTAGAGCCACTGGGTTCCTAAGGACTTGCAGGTGTTCTCGTGCTGTTTTGCAACTTTAGATGCCTCCGGACCGCGTTTCCTGAGAACTAACAACTAACTTGCCTTTCATCCCGTCGGTTTGGTGAGGAGCGCGCAGGTTGGGAGGCGCTCGGAAGGCAGAGCCCGGCCTCGCGGGTGGGCGAGCCTGTGGGGGGCCCTGGCGGTCCCCCAAATCCAGACTCCTGCTCAGCTCGATTCGCCTCCCGGACGGAAAACCAAATTCTTCCGGGGCTTCCTCAGTACCTGGCACCATCACCTACCGACGCAGGCTCGGAGCTTCGTCCTCGCCCGGCACACATGCAAGGCAGGTGTGCGCTGGGCGAGCAGGAGGGAGGGGAGCCGGGAGGCGGGTGTTGGGGGGGCTTGGACGGAGCCCGGGATCGGCCGCGGTCCCGGGGGGGAGGCCGCCGCTTCGCCGGAGCGCGCGCAGACGGCGCTTTATCAAAATAAACGGAGCGAACGGCGCGCGGGCCAGAGCGGCGACCCGGCGCGGGGAGGGCGCGGACGGAACTGGGAGTCTTGGGTCCCTCCCCCAAAAGTAGAATCAGAGAAATGTGACATTAGCGAGGGACGGTTCTTGACAAAAACGAGGCTGTTTTGTCCGACCCCGACGACCCTGCCAGATCTGGACAAAGTGTTTGGAATCACGGCCGGAGGGTGATTCCCACCCTCGAGGCTCCGCGGAGCGAGTAGCCAGTGCGCAAAGGGGCGAGATTCCCCTCGGGCCCCGGCAGAGGCTGTGGGGCCCGGGTGGAGGCTTTGGGGACAAAGGGCCGCGGCCCGAGTCCCCGCCGCTAGCCACCCCAGGGAGGCCGACGCGGCGGGCGGACTGAGGGGCCCGGGCTGGGCGTCCCGTGCGTCCCCCGCGCCACCCCCCACACCCCCCTGGTCGGACGGCGCCGCAGCCCCTACCTGGCTCCGGACCGGGGCCCCGGGTACGGCCCCACTGCCGAGGAGTACAGAGTGAAGAGGATCCCCGAGCAGGCAGCCGCGAGCAGGAGCAGCAGCCAGAGGAGCTGGCTGCGCGGGAGCCCCATGCAGCCCCGGCCTGCGGGCGCCCCGTCCGCCGCCGTCCCGGGCCGAAGGGAGAGGCCCGGGCGGGCCGGGCCGGCCTCCCGGAGGCGGCCGCCCAGCCCCACCGGCCCTGCCCTCCTCCAGCCCCCGCGGCGCCTCCCCGCCCAGCAGCTCTCCTCCTGCCCGGGCTCGCCGCACCCTCGGGGGGGTGCGTTGGCGGGTCCCGGGGGCGGGCGTGTCGCCCCCTCCCCCACCCGCTCGCGGAGCCGCTCGCGCCCCTCCGGCGCTGTCCTCGTTCCCCGGCACTTGGGCTGCGGGCACCTGCGCGAGCCGGGGTTTGGCCCGGGCGTTGTCCCGCCGCGGTCAAGGGCAGGCGCGCGCGGGCCGGGGGGCTGGCGAGCGGGGCGGGGCGCGGGGAGACGCCGCCACCTGCCGGGTGGGCCGCGCACTGCTGGCTCCCGGCCTGCGCCCGCGGTTTCCGGACGCCTGACGCGGGACAAGCCGCGGCGGGGGCGCTCCCCCTCGGAGGGACCGTCGGGACCTGTCGGTCCGGCCCTGGCACCTGGGCCCCGTCCAGAAGTGCGGGAGAAAGGACGGGCCGGGGAGGATGGAGGAGCCGACCCTGGGTCGGCGGTGGAAGGGACAGGGAGGCAGGGCTCCCACAGGCGTAGGATGGGTGGCCGTCCCGGGCCGCCGGGACCCTCAGTCACGTTGCATTCCGTTTCCAAACCCGGGCCAGCCTGGAGCTCTCGGCAGCAGAGAGACGGCCTGAAAGGTCCCGCAGGGCCTCTGGTGTCACCAGATGGGGCGTCACCTGGAAGGGCAGGGCAGCTCTGCACCCGCCCCCCCCCCCCCCCCCCCCCCCCCCCCCCCCCCCCCCCCCCCCCCCCCGCCCCAGCCCGCGCTCACGAAGAGCCCTCCACGGGCGCGAGCGGCAGGTGGGACCGTATATTCGCGGACAGACAGTATCCAGGGGCTTCGCCTTCCAAAGCCTGGGAGAGCCCCCAGCCCCCAACTGTCTGGAACTTCAAGGATGAGAGGCGCCTGTCCCTTCCAGGAACGTTCTGCCCTCACCTGTTCTCCACCTGTGCGAGCAAGTCTGGGCGATGCAACAGGTATCCGTCCTCTGCAAGGCAATCCGGGAAGCAGGAGCCGGCGCCCAGGGCGGTCATGGGTCATTCAGGCTCGACTCTCTCACCTCCTCTTATGGGGACCAAGTCAGGGTCATGGGCGCGCACTCACAAGGGGACGGTTGTTCCCTTCATTCCAAGACTGTCTGCACATGGGGCTGTGCCTTGCTACCGTCTTGACAGGCACGACTCAGAATCAATGGTTTCATGTGTTTCATTTCCATCTTTGTGGGTTTTAGTCATCAAAATCCCTGTAGATGTTACTTATCCCTTGATCAGCACCTTATGCCCTTTCTTCAGTGGTTAATAAGACACGAGACCCTCTCTCTGAGCCTGCAAATCCCACGCCCACTCTTGCTCTCTCTAAATGCCTCTCCTACTTATGGAGAAAGGGAATCCTGTTAATTTCTCCTTCTTCTCCCTCTCCTTCTGCTTCTGCTTCTTCTGCTTCTTCTTTTCAGACTCACTGAGACTTGTTTTGTGGCCTTGAAGAGAATGTATCTTCCACTCTGTTGGCTGGGATGTTCTGTATATATCCGTTAGGTCCATCTGGTCTAAAGTGTCATTCAATGCCAACTCTTCATTTCCTCAACTTTGCATCATTAAACCTATAAACTTGGCCCTACCCCAACCCAGCCTCCACCCGTTTGGACACCAGCTTGAGATGTGTGTGTGTGTGTGTGGGGGGGTTCTGTCCTCTTGTGTGGGAGTTGGCCCCCCACCACCTGTGTTAATGACTCGAGTCTACTTTCATTGCCTTTAATACCCCACTCAGACCAAGGCCTCCCATCTGTCCCTCAGCATTTTCATTCTTCGTCTTCTACAACCTTATCCTGCCTCCATCTCTCTGCCCCTGTGTGCCTCCCAGCGTGTCAGCCCCGAAGCTTTCTTTCGTGTCCAGGCAGGAAAAGCTTATGACCCCTGGGAGTCATCATCCAAGCTACTCTTTCATCATAACCCCGAATCCCCTGTGTTCCTGGCTTTCTGCCCAGCCAAACCCCCACCTGGATGCATGCTCTGAGATCTGCTGCCCATGCCCTGGCCTGGCTAACAGCTGCTGGGAGTAGCATTCAGCTTCAGCCGGGCTTTCTACACCTGCCATTTTCTGGTCCTTGGTTAGCTCCAGCCACCCCCCTGTACCTCTCTGGCTAGAGGAAGTCCATGTGTCTCTGTGGTTACCTGCTGCACTCCTGAAACTGTCCCCCTCCTGGCCCCCCGTTGATGCCACCAAGGGCCTTCATGTTTCCCAGGAGAGCAGATGTTTTCCATTCTAACACTGCTACATCTGCCTCTGAATTTGAACTTGACAGTGTCCTCGTGGTTACTTTAGGTCTTTGTCTGTTAAAGTCAGTATCTGGTCATGGTCACAGGCTGTGTGGCCATGGCCTGCGGCCGCCTTTTTCTAGTATGAGAGCAGAGTCCTGCTTTCCTGCTTCTTTGCTTGTCTCATACGTCTTTGTTGGAAACTGAACACTTTAGGTAATATATTGTAACAGCTCTGGGTACTGGACCCCCAGTCCCCATCTCAGGCCTGTTCTCTGCTTGTTTAATGACTGGGTGGCTTATTTTAGTGAAGCCTCCCACCCCCGAGTCCCGTGAAGTGTTAAACCTTTGATGTTGTCCTGCAGGAAAGTGTGATGTCGCGTTGAGTATGGTCATCCCTGTCACCCTAGGTTGGCAGCCTAGGTTGGCAGCCACTTGGCCTGGGCTCGCTACACCTCTTTCCCTGACCATATCCACCTGTTCAGCTCCATTAATTGCTAGCTGATTGCTTTACGGTTTGTAACAATGTCCTGGGGCATAAATTGCTTGATAAGACTCCAGCTCCTCTGCAGGAGTGGCACTTGAAGTTAGGGTCTCTACTAGCTGTCGCTTTGCCTGGTTCTCTCCTGCAAACCAGCTGGCTCACACTTGAACCTGTAGCTTCATCAAATCTATCAGTCTGCTCCCAGTTCCCTCTTACCACTGTTTTCGGGAGCACCCTTAGGGATGAACTTCTCCACTCTCTTTGCAAATAAAGTCAATTCCTTTGTGAAGAGATTAGGACCTATGTAGAGTATAGCCTACTTCTGTCCCCCCCCCCCCAAATCTCTGAGCCAGGGCTCTGGAACTGGGGTGGGGACCATGGTGTGCTTCTCTCTGAGTGACACATTTTGGTGTTGAGCACGTGAAGGATGGGAGGCAGCTTGCCTCTCCTGGCATGAAACCACCGTCTTAATGAGCCAGGGCAGGGATCACCATACTCAACGCGACATCACGCTCTGCACAGTCTCCATTCCGTGAGTGGGAGCTGAACAGAAGAAGGGAGTCCCCACCTCTTGGCCACACTTGCCCAGAACTCAATCTCAACACGTTGCTGGTGTAGGATGACAGATGCTGATGTCCTGTTCCTTCCCTCTGACACGGAGCTGAGGGGAGAGGGGGCCCCGTGTTCTCAGCTACACCCCTCTGGAGCAGAGGTAGGGAGAGAGGGAACAGTTTGGGCTCAAATGCCACACTTCTAAAATTGTAGTGGATTTTCTTGAATAGGTGTTTCTTCATTTGTGTATGCCCATAGGACCACTTCTAGATTATTGTAAATGGTTGTCTTTTTATATAGGTGAGTCCCTCATATTGTCATGTTGAAGTCCATCTTTTTTTTTTGAAGTAAGCTCTAGGCCAAACGTGGGGCTTGAACTCATGACCCCAAGATCAAGAGTTGAATGCTCTATGGACTTAGCCAACCAGGCACTCCCAAAGTCGGCACTTGCAATGGTTTTTACGATCATTATGTCCTCTTATTGGGTTGATCCTCTTTTTGTTATGTAAGGTCCTTCTTTGTCTCTTCTTATAGTCTTTGTGTGTGTATATATATATATATATTTTTTTTTTAAAGATTTATTTATCCATTTTAGAGAGAGAGAGAGCAGAGGGAGAAGCAGGAGAGGGAGAGAGACTCTCAGGCAAACTCCCTGCTGAGCCCAGAGCCCGACCTGGGGCTTGATCCCAGGACCCTGAGATCATGACTTGAGCCAAAACCAAAAGTCGGCTGCCCAACTGACAGAGCCACTCAGGCACCCCAACACAGTCTGTTTAAAGTCTATTTTGTCCAAGGGGTGCCTGGATGGCTCAGTCAGTAAAGCGTCTGCTTTTGGCTCAGGTCATGATCCCAGGGTCCTGGGATCCAGTCCCACTTTGGGCTCCTTGCTCAGCGGGAAGCCTGCTTCTCCCTCTCCCTTTGCCTGCCACTCCCCCTGCTTGTGCGTTCTCTGTCAAATAAATAAATCTTTAAAAAAAAGTCTGTTTGTCCAATGTAAGTATTGCTAGCCTGAAGTCTTTTTTTGGTTTTCAAATGAAAACACCGCAAATACTTTTCCATCCTCACTTTCAGTTTGTATGTATCTTTAATCTTGCAATGATTTTTAAAAATGATTTATTTATTTGAGAGAGAGAGAGAGACAGCACGAGCCGCAGGGGTGAGGGGAGAGGGAGAGACTGTTGGGCAGACTCCGCTCTGAGCACGGTGCCCGACTTGGGGCTCCATCTCACGACCCTGAGATCACGCCCTGAGCCTGGTCCTTCACGGACTGTGCCACCCAGGCACCCCTCTTGCGACATTTTTTAGCTTAACGTTGGCTTCATTGTTGATCTATTACCTTAAAATTCAATTGTTGGATCAAGGAAATTTGAAATACAAACTGGATATTTGGTTAATCTAAGAAATTGTTCGCTTTTTTAGATGCAATAATGGTATTGTGATTTTTAAAGCTTAATTAATTTTTTAAAGGTTTTATTTATTTATTTGACAGAGAGAGATCACAAGTAGACAGAGAGGCAGACAGAGTGGGGGGAAGCAGGCTCCCTGCTAAGCAGAGAGCCCGATGCAGGGCCCGATCCCAGGACCCTGAGATCATGACCTGAGCCGAAGGCAGAGGCTTAACCCACTGAGCCACCCAGGTGCCCCTGATGTTAGAGTCTTAAGAATTATAATAATAAAAAACATAAAAACATAAAAAACATCATTAAGGTGAATTAAAATCTTGAAAAGTATACATACCTACTTTTCACTGAAGATGTGGATGGATTATGACTTTATAAAACCAGGAACACTTCAAAACTTGAAGTCCTCTCTGTTCCAAAGCAATTTTGTGTAAGCATCTTCGTATAATAAATACATCTTTATGAAAATCAATTTTTATTTTTCAGTCTCTGAAGTGGCATGAATTTCAAGAAAGCTTCTAATCAAAATTTATTAGATATTCTAATTATGTATCAGAGGCTGGTTTTGTCATTTCAATCAAAACCACTTTTAGATGATTAACTGTTTTATGGAAAAAAAAAAAAAAAGCCATGATGAAAATTGTCCCAGTTGTATTTCAGGAATTTATAAAAGCACAAATTGAGGCACTGAATTGAAGCTGAGTAGCACTGAGCTTGCAAAAAGAAAACACATTTGATGACCAGATTTTGAATGTCAGCCGGAATGTTCTGGATCAGTAAGAATGTGGATTAGCATTTGTGACTCAAACAATTAGAGCCTAATGCTTTTCAAGAGTTAAAAGATTTCTTTTTTTTATATTTTTCTATAGGCCTATTAATGGAAAGGTTTTTTTTTTAACCTCTTGAAAATGTCAATTTCTTGAAAAAAATATAAGAAATGAAGAACTAGTTTTGACAATAGCTCATTTGCCCACTTGTATCACACAGGGCAACTGATAAAATTTTGTGTGATTATAATGGGTCTTGGTAACAATAGGAAACAAAAATGTTAAAATTGCGGAACTTAAAATGATTTTATTATTCCTTTTTTTTTTTTTTTTAAAGATTTTCTTTATTTATTTGACAGACAGAGATCACAAGTAGGCAGAGAGGCAGGCAGAGAGAGAGGAAGGGAAGCAGACTCCCTGCTGATCAGAGAGCCAGATGTGGGGCTTGATCCCAGGACCCTGGGATCATGACCTGGGCCGAAGGCAGAGGCTTTAACCCACTGAGCCACCCAGGTGCCCCATATTATTCACCTTCTTTTTAAAAATTTTATTTATTTATTTGTTTGAGAGAGAGAGAGGGAGAGCATGAGAGAGGAGAAGGTCAGAGGGAGAAGCAGACTCCCAGCAGAGCTGGGAGCCCGATGCAGGACTCGATCCCAGGACTCCGGGATCATGACCTGAGCCAAAGGCAGTCATTTAACCAACTGAGCCACCCAGGCACCCCTAATCTTTTTTTAAAACATTAATCTTTTTGGAGCACCTGGGTGGCTCAGAGGGTTAAGCCTCTGCCTTCAGCTCAGGTCACCGTCTCAGGGTCCTGGGATTGAGCCCTGCATTGGGCTCTCTGCTCAGCAGGGAGCCTGCTTCCTCCCTCTCTCTCTCTTTCTCTCTGCCTGTCTCTCTGCCTACTTGTGTTCTCTGTCAAATAAATAAATAAAATCTTAAAAAAAAACCACTTTAAAAAATTAATCTTTTTTTTTTTTTTAAATTTTCAAGAGAGAGCAGAGCAAGCAAGAACATGAGTTGGCGGGGGGAGGGACAGAGGAAGAGGGAGAAGCAGACTCCCCACTGAGCACGGACCCCCCCCCCCCCCGTATGGGGCTCAGTCCCAGAACCCTGAGATCATTGACCTGAGCTGAAGGCAGAGGCTTCTCCCACTGAACCACCCAGGCGCCCCCACAGCGACTTTTTTTGTTAGTAGTTTGGAATCCAAATTGAACCCATTTGCCATCTCGATGCTAAATGTTTCGCAAATCTGGGCTCATTCCCCCACTTCTGCTGTAAGCGGCCAGCAGCCGTATGGATTATGACTGTCTTTGGATTCCCTTCCCTGCATGCCGTCTTGTCCCCCCAAATTCACTTTGCACTCAGCTGCACTGCTGATGTGATTTACATCAAAGTTCACTGCAACGTTGGAAATACCTGGTCTCTGAGGCACAGTTGTCCTTAAAGGGCAATTCAAGGGGCGCCTGGGTGACTCCGTCATTAAGCGTCTGCCTTCGGCTCAGGTCATGATCCTGGGGTCCTGGGATAGAGCCCTGCATTGGGCTCCTTGCTCTGCAGGAAGCCTGCTTCTCCCTCTCCCACTCCCCCTGCTTGTGTTCCTTCTCTGTCTGTGTCACTCTGTCAAATAAATAAGTAAAATCTTAAAAAAAAAAAAAGGACAGTTCCAGTGGCAAGATTTGGCCTCGGTCTCAGCCGCCACAGGACCACCTGTCCGGACTTCACTGTATTTGTCACGAGGGCGCTTTCTGATTACTGGGCCTGGTACATGAATACATTGAGGTTCCGTGCGTGTGTACAGGCAGGTGCGTGCTGAGGGAAAGGGGAACCAGGGGCCTTCGGTGAGTTCCTCAACATTATGCATGCCCGCCCCATCCTCCTGTCTCCCCTGCCTGAGTCCTCTTGGGGAACCTCTGTGGACTTTCTTCTAGAGGACAAGATCAGGCATGTTCTCTCTGCTGCTGGTCCCCGGTGACAGTGTGTCCCTCAGTCCTGAAACCAACACCCTGCTTAACTGCTTCCTTCCCCAGTGAACCCTGGGGTGCGGACGCCCCTTGCCGAGTCTCACCTGCTGGTCCATGACTTCAGAGTGGTAGCCGGGGAGGGAGAGGGGTAGGGATGTATGCTCCAGCCATTGTCCCCCTGAATTCCCCTTGGAGGGCGACCTTCAGAAGGTGATGCGGTAGAAAGCTCCAGAAGGCGGCTTGCAAAGCCACGGTCCCACCTGTGCTGTGTGGACTGGGACAAGTTCCCCCAACTCCTTCCTTATGCCTCAGTGTCCTCATTTGTAACATGGGAATGACAATAGTCCCAATAAAGATGGCTCTGTTCACTCAGTGTGCCTGCAGCAGTTCAGGAAGCGGCGGAACCCTCATCCAGACCAGGGCTGTTACGCACCCCCCCGTGCACACTGCTGGGGACCCACACCAGACCGTGAGAAAGACCGGGCCCTTCTGGGTGGAGCTCTGCGTCGGCCCGTCCCGCCAGGCCCTGGACCGTGAGAGCGGTGTTAGGTGTGCGAACCCCGCGTCACCAGGCACCACAGGTCCTGCCGTCCTAGAACGCACACCCTCCTCCCAACAAGAGGCCAAGTCCATTTCCCCACACTGTGACTCATGGACTGGCCTCATGACTTCCTTCGGCTAACGGAATGAGGCCCAGAGGTCACTGTGTGCCTTCTGACCGTCGGCCTCCAGTGACCTTGGGGCTTCTGCTCGTGTGCTCTCGGGTCCCTTGCCACCTCGTCCAGGAGCTCGCTCTAGCCTCCTCGAGGATGAGAGGCCGCACCGCAGAGGATGGAGACTCCAGGAACTGGGGCCGGCATGACCTCCCAGGCGGGAGTGAGGCCACCATGGACAGCAGCCCCATCTAGCCCCTCGATGTCCGCACCTGCAAGGGTCACCCCGGGCCAGAGCAGAGGGAAATTGACCCCAGCCCCAGTTGCTGGTCCATAAAATCATGAGCCTTTAAGCTTTCAGATTTTGGAAGGCCTGGAGGGCAGCCTCACGGGCAGCGGGCTGTGCTCATTAGGACTCTTGCCTTTGGGGTACAGCTGCTGGGAGCCCCTTGAGCTGTGAGCATTTCCTGCCCAGGCTCCAAGACAGGGCTTGGGGTGTGCTGTTTGTTCATACCTCGCCCACAGATGTGGACACTGTTAGTCTTACCTCACATCTCAGATCCTTGATGCCTGGCCTGGTTGATGAGAAAATACAGGCTCTGAGCAAGCGGAAGGAGAGTGGCTCATTTAGAAGAAGGATTGCACAACCCAGGAAGGAAGGTCAGGTCGAACCACCAACGCCACCTAAGGCCGTGGAGCGCGGGAGGGGCTCCTGGGAGCTTGAACTCCAGGGCAACAGGAATCCTTTCCAGGAGGTTTTGTTAGAACAGCTTTAAACAACTTTTTAAACAACTTTAAAAAGAGGGGAAGAAAAGGGGTTGCTTTAAACAACTTAAAAAAAAAGTTCTGGGATTGAAAACAAAACGCAAACCCCATGTTTTTTTAATTTAAAAATTCACTAGACAATCTGAAGAAAGAAGATAGCCTTTGTGGAAATCCCAGTGATTGACAGAGGGAAACAGCAACAACAGCCCTGTTTGTAAGATGTGAATTATAACGCAGAGAGGCGTGGGGTAAGCGATGAGGGAGAAGCCGACACCCGGAAAAGGCAAAAGACCAAGAGACGGCAGAGAAAGGCACTTCACAGGTAAATGTTTCCTGGTCCGAGGGAGCTGGGTTCGCAGGCTAGAAGGGCTCTCGAACACCCGGGTGGGATCACCACGGCCAAGCCAGACACGGACAGACACGGAGGCCTCTCCTGGCCACACTCTGGAATTCCAGGGACCAGAAGGTCCCGAGGGCGAGAATGGGCAACAAGAAGAGAGAGTTCCCCTAACGTGGACTCTCGCAGAGGCTCCTGAGAGGGCTGTGGGTGCGTTTCTAAGTTCCTTCAGGCCACCAGCAAGAGTGGACGAGCGTCTCTATGCCCAGCCAGGCGCTGTGGCGGCAGGGGGTGCTTGGCCGGTGGAAATGGTCTTCTCGGGGCGCCTGGGTGGCTCAGTGGTTTGGGCTGCTGCCTTCGGCTCGGGTCATGATCTCAGGGTCCTGGGATCGAGCCCCGCATCGGGCTCTCTGCTCCGCAGGAAGCCTGCTTCTCTCTCTCTCTTTCTCTCTGCCTGCCTCTCTGCCTACTTGTGATCTCTGTCTGTCAAATAAATAAATAAAATCTTTAAAAAAAAAAAAAAAAAGAAATGGTCTTCTCGAAGTCAGAAACCTGCCTGTTCCCTCGCCCCAAACGCCTCTTCGCCAAGCTTCCCTTGTGGACCTCAATCATGTCACCTAAAGTGATTTTGCTGATCTCATGAGCCCCCAGCCCTGACACACTGACGTCACTGCCGTTTGAGGAGACCCCGAGATGACAAGCAGCCCTAGATCAGTCTGAGGCATCTGTGGGCGAGAAATTCTCCGTCTATGACATGGGTTTGGCTCTGCCAAGTTTGTCTTTCATTCGGAAGGAGTGTGGCGCCTACACGGAATGAAAGGGCATGCTGGGCCGTGTTTTCCCTGCATTAGCCGTCAGCTAATGTAGCTGTCACGTATCGCCCTGTGTGTGCCGTGAGCGATCCCAGGACCCCTGGATCACAACCTGAGCCGAAGGCAGACGCTTCACCGACTGAGCCACCCAGGCGCCCCAAGAATGCCATGTTTTAGTATCAACTGATTTGCAAACAATTCTGTGGCCAACTATAAATCTTTGACTGTGGTAAGGGGTACTTTTCTCCTGGGAAACCAGGGTTGCACTTGAACCTTTTTTTTCCATGCAGGTCAACAGGGTGTGTGTGAAGACCACCACGGGGAAAAGCCCCTGTAACCACCCTCTCCTCAGCAAACAGCACACCCTAGGAAAAGCCGGAACTTCCATCCTGCTTCTTAATCTCTCGTAATCTCTGTGGCAGCTCAGTGGGACAGGGATGGACAAAGCAGAAAATTGTGCGCAGTATTAGAATTGTAACTTCATCTTCCAAATCCCCTAAATCTATTGACATAGCAACAGGCGCCCGAGGAGAGATGAGAAAGGAGGAACGTGTTACCCAGGGGTGGGGGGTGGGGTGCCAGATAGGGTGCGTACTAGATCCACGGCTCCAGAAAGGCCAGGGAAGCTGGGAGTCGGGGATTCCTGCAAGCCTGTGAGCCGCACCCTTGAAAGGGCAAACCATGGTTCCGCCCGTTGGCAATCAGCTCCCTTCCTGGCCCAAGCTTTGAGTCCGGCCCAGCTCACGGCTGGTGAGAAGAGGCCTTAGGGTTTGGAACTGGGAACTTGGAGCTGTTTAGCCTGACAACTTCTCTCATGAAACCGTAAGTTCCCGTCAGCATTTTATTTCAAGTCTGCGAGAGGACTAGGCTGTCAGGAAAGCCAGTTTGAGGGGCACCTGGGTATCTCAGCTGGTGAGGTGTCCAAGTCTTGATTTCGGCTCAGGTCGTGACCTCAGGGTCATGAACTTGAGGCTGGGGTGGGGCTCCCCGCTCAGCGGGCCGTTTGCTGAGATTCTTTCCCTTTCCCTGTGCCCTTTCCCTGCTCTTAAACGCACATGTGCACTCGCTCTCTCTCTCAAATAAATAAATAAAATATTATTAAGAAAAGAATATGTCACAATACATATAACATACAAAATATGTGTTGACTTGTTTATTCTCTTGGTAAGGATTCCAGTCGACAGCAGGCTATATTAGTACTTACGTTCTGGGGGATCTAAGAATTACATGAGCATCATTATAGCAAGAAAGAGCCGCTGCATAACATTGTGAGACCAGATATAAGAAAGTAACCTGTGCTTGAAGGTGTTAGACCTCTCCCCAGAGTTAGAGTCAGCTGTGTGGGTTCAGGACTGCTCAGAAAGGGCTCTGTCTCAGGATTTCCCAGAAGCAGAGCCTGAGGCAGGGATTTTGTCAATAGAGGCTCTCCGGGAAATACCTGGAAGGGGGAGAGGAAAGGGCAATCGAGATGGGGCCCCAGGTAAAGTCTAGACATGGGTACCCAAACAGAGATGACACCACTCAATTGTCCTGACCTAGGCATGGGGACAGGCCTTCACACTCCTTCAGTGAGGCACTGGACTCCAGGAAGGGGGTGCAGGGTGGAGGGTCCCAAGATTGTCAGAGCAAAGGGTCCCATCTGCCAAGGGCCGTTCTCCGGGGAAGGGCACAGGTGTTGGCTAACAGCCTGGGTGCTGCCACACTAGCTCGGGGCTGGGGATTTGGGTGGATCCTTAAAAGAGTCTGTTATCCTCACCAGGGGGGAGTTCTGACCGTCCTTCAGGAGGTTGCTCAACGATTGCATCAGAAATGCCTGATAAAGAGACTTCACCTTTTTTTTCAGGCTCAAGACTGTTCCTTTCTCAGAAGCTTGTACCTTATTTCCCCTTTGCACAGGCTTGTGTGTTCCTCGGGCACACAGGTCATGCACAGGACTGTAGCTGATGAATGGCAAATGATCATGGTTTTTTACCCCCTCCTACCTGAAATGTAGGATAATCTTTTTTTTTTTTTTTAAGTTTTTTTATTTTGTTTTTGTTTTTGATTTAACAAGGCTCCATACCCAGGGCAGAGTCTAACATGGGGCCTAAACTCAGGACCCTGAGATCAAGACCTGAGCTGAAATCAAGAGTCAGATGCTTAACTAACTGAACCACCCAGGTGACTCAAAGGTTTTTTTTAAAAGTTTATTTATTTAAGTAATTGCTATACCCTATGTGGGGCTGGAGCTCACGACCCTGAGATCAAGAGTCCCATGCTTCACTGACGGAGCCAGCCAGGCCCTCCCAGGACAAGCTTTTAGATGTGTTTAGTGGCCTGTGGCCATGGTGGAGAAATCCCATGTCATCTTTATCTCCCCTTTCATCTTTATCAGCGTGGGTCTTCTGGGCTCAAGCATTTTAAAGGTTCTCCTTACTTCCTGGGAAGACAGCATTTCACTGTCTGTTTTAGGGAGTACTGTTCGGGGATTTTACTGTGGGGCTTAGTGTACTCACGAAGTTGTTTAGGTTTTCCTTCATTTTCACTCTATCAGAAGAGCCCAGTCTACCCCTGTGTCTTTATTTTTACACAAAACACTTCACTTCTGACATCTGCAGGCAAGTTCACCTGGAGACAGCGTCAGATTCCACAGGTTAAGGGGCTCCATCCTGATGAGGGAACAGAAGGAAAGCATTGGCTGAAGACAAAGCATTAGCTGACATCCTGCAACTGACTCCCACCCCCCCAACACACACATACACTCCTGAGTGGGACACGTGACATTCCTCCAGGAAGCTCCCTGTCTTCATGGTAATGCCTTGCTAGGAGAAAAAACAACCTTAACTTTGACAATGACAAGGCCTCCCATGTCTTGTAGGTCCTCTTTAGCAGATGAAAGTTCTTTTGAAAACCAGCGGTTTTCCCTACCCCCAACTCCTAAGTACATAATCAGCCCCTCCTCACAACCCCAGGGTAGCAGCTCTTTCTGCCCTGGGGTCCTAACCCCTTGCTTTAATAAAACCACCATTTTCACCAAAGATGTCTCAAGAGTTCTTTCTTGGTCATCTTCCCCGGGCCTCACCTATATTCCAAAACTGCATTAGTCTCTATGAAGCTCCATCAGGAGAAGCTTCCGTCCCTATGGAGATGGGATTCCAATGAACGGCTGTGTTGGTCCACCTGCAGACTCTCCAAACCCCATACTACTAGGGGCTTCATCACTCTATTTAAAGCCCTTCTCCCCTCTCTGGAGGATAGTGGGTGGGGCTAAACATTCCAAGCTTCTAATCTTGGCTTTGTCTCCCTGATGACCGGCCCCCATCCTGGAGTCCTTCTGGAGTCACTGCCTTAGAACAAAAGCCATTCCTTTCACCCAGGGAATCCCAAGGGTTCTAGGAACTGGGTGTCAGGAGTGGGATGGATCCAGGGGAGGGGCCAGGGAGGAGAGACCAATATACATTTACATTTTTCTCTTATCTTACATTCAACAATTTTTTTCTTGTTTGGCTCAGCTTTCTTCTCTCATTTCAGACTTTTGTAGGACCATTTCCTTTCCTCTAGAAATACATTCTCTAGAGGCCCCTATAGTGCATTTCTGTTTGCAGTTAAACTCAGTTTTTAGACATCTGAAAAGGCCATTGGTTCACCCTGTTGTTGCTACTTTTACAGATGTGGGGCTGACATTCTCTCAGCACTTTGAAGACACAAATCTGTTGCTTTCTGGTGTCTGTTATGGCTGTTGAGAAAAGCCCGCTACTGACTGAATTATAGGTCCTTTGTAATTGTTCTAGATTTTTCTCTCTGGCTGCTTGAAAGATCCTTGCCTGAGTGTTGTGCAGTTCACCACAGGGTGCCGTGTGCAGATTTCGTATTTATCCCTTTTAGCGTACATTATGCTTCCTGGGCTGTAGATTCCTATCTCAGGGCGTGTGGCTGGCTCAGTGAGTAGAGCATGTGATTCTTAATCTCAGGGTTATCGGTTCAAGCCCCATGTTGGGCATGGAGTGTACTTAAATAATAATAGATAAATCAAAAAGATTCATATCTCAATCACATGTTGAAAATTGTCCACCTTTAACTCTTATAATATCGTCTCAATTCCATTCTCTTTATTTATTTATTTTTTTTAGTGGTCGGGGGGAGGGAGGACTGTTTAGGCTTACATTAGATATTTTTATTTCATTTTCTATATTTTTTCAAAAGATTTTTTTTTTAATTTATTTGTCAGAGAGAGAGAGCACAAGCAGGCAGAGTGGCAGGTGGAGGCAGAGAGAGAAGCAGGCTCCCCACCAAGCAAGGAGCCCAGCAGTGCAGGACTCGATTCCAGGACCCTGGGATCATGACCTGAGCTGAAGGCAGAGGCTTAGCTGACTGAGCCACCCAGGCGTCCTTCATCTTCTATATTTTTAAAACTCTCTTAATTAAATATATTTATACCTCTGCTGGAAAATTTCTTTAAATCTATCAGTTTATTAATTCTTCTCTTTTTAAAAAATATTTTATTATTGTTTTTCTAAGTAAGCTCTACGTCTAACAACAGGGCTTGAACTCATGACCTGGAGGCCAAAACTCACCTGTTCTTCCAACTGAGCCAGACAGGCACCCCATCGCTTTCTAATTTGCAGCTTTTTTTTTTTTTTTTTTAAAGATTTTATTTATTTATTTGTCAGAGAGAGAGAGAGGAGTGAGAGTGAGCACAAGCAGACAGAGTGGCAGGCAGAGACAGGGGGAGAAGCAGGCTCCCTGCTGAGCCAGGAGCCCGATGTGGGACTCGATCCCAGGATGCTGGGATCATGACCTGAGCCGAAGGCAGCTGCTTAACCAGCTGAGCCACCCAGGTGTCCCTAATTTGCAGCTTTTTTATGGGAAAGAATTTGAGGCTAGGGAGATACCTCATTCCTCATCAAACTTTAACCTATTAGTTGTGGCATCCGTTAATGATGCTTGCTTAAACCTATAAATATGATGTTTGTCCAAAGGTGGTTCTTTAAATTCTTCATCCCAGCGACAATTATCGGATAGCATTGTTTTGCTTTTTAAATGAGGTATGCCTGGAATTACTTATCAGATTCTTCTGGAGCATTAAAAGGTCTTTTTTTCCCATCGCATCGCCATGCGCCATGCTCCCTGCTCTTGGTCCTCTACTCCCTGTTCCCAATCTTTAAGCATTTTCTCATCGCTCAGTGATGATCATGGCAGTGGCCAGAACATGGTGTCTCGTGGCCACACCGGGAGGGCCGAAGCAACCGTGACCAACAAAAATTCCCCTTTCACAGGCTGGCTCTGGGTGGTGAAGGCTCCCATGTCGTCCGCAGCTGAACCCACTGAGCTTGGCCATTGCCTACTTGGGTAGGATTCTACTGCAAGAGAAAGCATTTCCTCCCTGCCGCCATGATTTGTTTATCTGTATCACTATAGACCTGTTGATTCCTGTTCTATTGAATGTGTTGCAATTCTTTACTATCATTATTTGTTTTGGGGTCCCTGGCTGACTCAGTCAGTAGAGGATGTGACTTTGAATCTCAGGGTTGTGAGTTCAAGCCTGAGTCAGGCATAGAGCTTACTTAGGGAAAAAAAAAAAAAAAGAATCCCTATTTTAATTTGTTTTCAGTCTCTGATTGTCCTGTGTGTAGCCAGTTGGAGCTCCTTCAAGCTCCTTTCTATGGTCTTTTGATGTGTTCGCCATGGTTTAAGCACTTCCTTACTTCTGGGATCATAAGATGTTCCAGGTTCATTTTATGCCTTCCTTACCCCGGCTGTGGAGCCGGCCATTTGTCCAAAAAGGCCCTGGTTCCTTCTTGTGGAGAACAGTGTTTAGGGACCCATGATCTGGTCCCCAGCATGTGGTCGTCATTACTAGAGTGTCATTGCTTCTAGGCCCTCACAGCTGAGAGGGAGGCAAGCGTGTGTGCGTGTGCGCGTGCGGGTACATATGTCCCCTTACATATAATACTGTGTCTCACATCACAAGTGTGCCCTGATGCCTCCAATTCTTGTTCACTATCGTCTTGTCCCTTTCCGTATTTACAACTTTCTTTTCCTTCTTAAAGAACAAAACAAGAAACAAGAAAAGTACAATTTTCCAAATGTAGAAGGGAGCGGTGCTAACAATTGTCAGCCCGACTCTGAGCTCTAACAGAATATGTAAACATTTTTAGATCCACTCTCATGTTTCTACTTATCCATACATATATTCACATACTCTGCCTGCCCCCTCTCACTGCGGGCATGTAGAGAAAAGTAAGTCTTACAACTCGCAGCCCGGTGACGCATTCTGGAGGCACACAGAGTGACCTTCCTCCAGGCTCAAACTCCCTCAGGTTCATACTACGCTGGAGGCAGAGTACAACCTCGGTATAAGTTAGGGTGACCTCCAGGACCCCATAAGTCTTCTTTAAAAATCCGTTTGAGGGGCGCCTGGTGGGCTCAGTGGGTTAAGCCTCTGTCTTTAGCTCAGGTCATGATCTCAGGGTCCTGGGATCGAGCCCCACATCGGGCTCTCTGCTCAGCGGGGAGCCTGCTTCCTCCTCTCTCTCTGCCTACTTGTGATCTCTCTCTCTCTATCTGTCAAATAAATAAATAAATAAAATCTTAAAAAAATAAATAAAAATCCCTTTGAGGGTGCCTGGCGGGCTCCGTCAGTAGAGCATGTGACTCTTGATCTCAGGGTCATGAGTTTGAGCCCCGCGCTGGGTGTGGAGCCTACTTAAAAAAAACAAAACCAATAAAAATCCTTTTGAAACGTCTTCTATCTCTACTCCCTCCCCACCTCCCAAGACAGATGTTGGCAGTCATCTTCCAAATGTACGGCCGACTGATACACATCTGAAGGGTCTCCCTGACGTGGGAAACAAAGGCAGAGGAAAAATTACTACGTTTCCTACTACCTACAGCCCATTGACAAGTCCTTGAAACAGGCAGAGTGATCTTCCTTTAGGACTTCCTTTAGGACTCAACTTCCTTTAGGACTCAACTGCCTCCATGTTAATACTTTGCTGAGGGCAAAAGGCAGTCCTGGCCTGACCCCTTCCCCCTACAATCCTGTAAGTCTATTTTAACATATAAAAATTCCTTTGGAAATTTCTTTCTTTCTTTTTTTTTTTTTTTTTTTTTAAGATTTTATTTATTTATTTAACAGAGAGAGAGCACAAGTAGACAGAGAGACAGGCAGAGAGAGAGAGGAGGAAGCAGGCTCCCTGCTGAGCAGAGAGCCCGATGCGGGACTCCATCCCAGGACCCTGAGATCATGACCTGAGCCGAAGGCAGCGGCTTAACCCACTGAGCCACCCAGGCGCCCCTGGAAATTTCTTTTATCTCTAAACCCACCAAGCATATGGCCCACTGATATACGTCTGAAGAGTCTCATGACTAAGTTTTATTAGGCAGTAATAAATGACCTTTCCCCAACAACAGCCAGCCCCCTCAAGGTCCTAGACTTGCTTCCAGAATTCCTTCAAAACTTAAGCAATCCCTCACCCTCTCCCAGCTTGGAAGTATAGACTAGGCCACTCCTTCTGACCCCACTGCGGCTCTCTCTGCCCATGGGTCCTGTCCCAGCGCTTTAATAAAATCACCTTTTTGCACCAAAGGTGTCTCAATAATTCTTTCTTGGCCTTTGGCGGCTTTGAACCCTAATGTTCTTTCCTACATCATCATCATGAACATTATCTTAACAGCAGCTAGCCCCTCAAGGTCCTGGAAACCTTGCCCTAAATTCCTTAAGGACATACACTATCCCCAACCCTGAACTAACTAAAAAGCATAGAATCAGTCATTCCTCACAATCCCAGTGCTCTTCTCTCTGCCCATGGGTCCTGGCCCCCTGCTTAAGAAAGACACCTTTCTTTTGCACCAAAGACATCTCAAGAATTCTTTCTTTCTTTCTTTCTTTTTTTTTTTTTTTTTTAAGATTTTTATTTATTTGACACAGAGAGAGAGAGCACAAGCAGTGGGAGAAGCAGGCAGAGACAGAGGGAGACGCAGGCTCCCCGCCACAGAGGGAGCGCTCTGTGGGGCTGGATCCCAGGACCCTGGGATCATGACCTGAGCTGAAGGCAGACGCTTAACCGACTGAGCCACCCAGGCGCCCCTCTTTTCTCTCTTTCTCTCTCTCTTTCTCCCTTCCTTCTTTTCTTCCTTCCTGAGAGAGAGAGAGCAAGCACAAGAGCACATGTGCAGGGGGTTGTGGTGAGGGAGAGACGATCCTAAGCAGGCTCCACGCCCAGCACAGAACCTAATGTGGGGCTCCATCTCAGGAATCTGAGATCATGACCTGAGCCAAAATCAAGAGTTGGACAATTATGGAGGCGCCTGGGTGGCTCAGCCATTAAGCCTCTGCCTTCAGCTCAGGTCATGATCCCCAGGGTCCTGGGATCCAGCCCCACATCAGTCCCCCTGCTCAGTGGGGAGTCTGCTTCTCCTTCTCCTACTTCCCCTGCTAGTGTTTCTTCTCTCTTGCTGTGCCTCTCTCTGTCAAATAAATAAAATCTTTAAAAAAAAAAAAAAGGAGGGAGCAAGTTGGATGCTTATCTAACTGAGCCACCCAGGTACTCCGAAGATATTAGAATCCTTTAAAACTGTCAGGTGATCTTCCCAGAAGACCAGGAGAGGTCTGTTGTGGGTGGCACAGATCAGCTGACATGTAACATTGAGATAAGTAAAGTGTTGTTGCATTTCATTTTGGATATAACTTTCTTTTCTGATAATGAGAAAATTGGTTTCCATTATCCTTAATATATTTACTTATTTGCTTAATCCTATAATACACTGAAAGTGCTTTCAGAATTACTAAGCCAGGGGCGCCTGGGTGGCTCAGTGGGTTAAGCCGCTGCCTTCGGCTCGGGTCATGATCTCAGGGTCCTGGGATCGAGTCCCGCATCGGGCTCTCTGCTCGGCAGGGAGCCTGCTTCCCTCTCTCTCTCTCTCTCTCTGCCTACTTGTAATCTCTCTCTGTCAAATAAATAAATAAAATCTTTAAAAAAAAAAAAAAAAAAGAATTACTAAGCCACAGCACTGTGTACAACAAACCTACCGATCAGAATTCAATATTTACTTGCAATTCTTTTTGTCTTTGTTCTGAGGACATATAGTTGAAATATAATCCTGTGTCCCCCACTGCGTCTGTGTGGTTATAAAAAAACATTTTAATACAATTAGGTTCCATTTTTTTTTCTTTCCATTTTTTTTTTAAGAGTTTACCACTTTGTCTTTTTTTATTTTTTTTTTCCAGTTGCTTTGTAGGGGCCTACTTAGCCAGAGCGACTCCATCTCAGTTAAACAGCCATTTTGTTGTTTCTGCAGTAAAACAGATGGTGATCCTGCACCCCACGCCCCCAAGGGAACTTACTTAAAAGCAAGTCTGGGAAACCAGTAAAATATGGTCAACCAGTCCCTGATAACAGAGCCCAAATACACGGATGGTCAGGGCAGGGGGAGATCACAGAGCCCAGAATGCAGGGTTGAGTCAGGCCAGGCGGAGACATCCAATCAGTAAAGCAAACACACTATCTCCTTAACCACCAAAGATTGTAAACCCCACCTTTTGGGCACCAAACGAGGGTGCCAATTCTGACCAGAGTGATAGGCCAGTTCAAACAGCTACTATAGGGTAAATTGTAATTCAGTTGGCCACCTGCGTGTGACCTAACATGACTGTGCATCTTTCTCTGCATGTTACGATCTCGTTGGCCAGGCTCAACCACAGGGCCTTTGCTCTGTAAAAGCTAGTCTGTGAGGCTGGGGGTGGTCGCTCTTTCCATAAGGGATGGCCCTGGCTGGTCGGTCTGATTCTTGGTGCTGGTGCGAAATAAAGCTTTGCTTAACCTTCGCTTTGTATCAGTCTCGCTCCTTTGATCACGGACCCCATCAGCTTATCTTTGTATTCCACGTTGGGATTTTCCCCCATCCTGGCTGATTTTAATGTTTTTTGAGGATTAAGTTTCTGTTAAAGAAGAAAAGAGACAACGGACTCCGAATACAATCACTCGTGCTGGGCCATATGTCAGCAACCCAAGACTTCTCAGCTAATGTGATTGCAGTTTTAGCCTTTCCCGGGATGGTGACCTTTTCCCGGTCAATCTGGAATTACCTGATCAGCACCCCTGAGGTAATCTGCAGGTGACCTGTGTGACAGACCCCAACCCTTCCCCCAAAGGAAGGAGACTTTTCCTGAAACAATCCACTCTTTTGTTAGAAACTGCCCCTCCCCCAACCATCTTTGGCCTATGAAAGCCTTATATTTTGTATCGCTCTTTGGAGCTCTTTTTTGTTTGTTAGATGACATGCTTCCCAGTTCACGGTTGCTAAATAAGGCCAATTAGATCTTCATATTTACAGTTGGATTTTTTTTTTTTTTAAACAGTACAAAGGCAAAGCTATGCCAAAAGTTACGCTTGGAGAAGGGTCACTCCCTCCCCACCCCTGTTCTACACGCTCATCCTTTCTGTCCTGGTCCCCCATTCACCCCGGAAGGGGTTCAGAACCAGTCTGTCCAAAATGTGCCCCTTGGGTTGTGGACGACTTAGAATGGAAGTCAGTCACGACCTGTGGGCCCAAGAGAAAGTTATGACTTCCTCTTAACTACTAAGAAGAATCTACATTGCAGTTCTTTCCCAGAACAAGACTTACTGCCAGAGGTAAGTTCTATCTGAGTGACCCATCTGTACAGCAGGGCAAACATCTCGTTAGGAAAGATCCTCTCTTCTCTTTGCGCTGTGAACTGCTCTCCTTCCCTCGGAAGCCTGAGCTCCCATTCCCTTCCTTGGCTCAGAATGGGGACTTGGGAAACAAAGGCAAAAGAAAAAATTAAATTTCCTTATAACCTGCAGCCCATTGACAAATACTTGAGACAGGCAGGGCACTGATGAAGTTCTAGAACATAGGTGAGGTTCGGTGGGGTGAGGTCTGGAGCCAATGACCAAGAAAGAATTCTTGAGACGTCTTTGGTACAAAATGGTGGTTTATTGAAGCACGGGGACAGGACCCATGGGCAGGAAGAGCTGCTGCCCCAGGGATGTGAGGGGTGGTCTATTGTATACTTGTAAGTTGAGGAGGGGCTTAGGGATGGTGTAAGTCTCTAAGGAATTTTGGAAGCAAGGTTTCTAGGACCTTGAGGGTCCAGCTATTGTCTGGGGAAAAGGTTATTCATTACCAGTAATAAAACCTTCTTATGAGACCCTTTAGATGTATATCTGTGGGTCATATGCTTGGGAATGATTGTCGACACTATCTTGAAGGTTAAGAGATAAAGTTTCCAAAGGAATTGTTCAAGTAGACTTACAGGATCCTGGTTGGGGGTAGGGGGTCAGTCAGGCTAGGATTGTCCTTTGCCCTTAGCAAAGCCTTGAGGTAGGGGTAGTTGAGCCCCTAGAGGAGAGTCACTCTGCCTGTTTTAAGGGCTTGTCAGTAGGTAAGGAAATTTAATAGTTTTTCTTCTGCCTCTGTGTGCCACATCAGTATAACACTGCTCTAGGAAAATCTCAACTGTCTTAAAGTTGATGCTTTGCTAGAGGAAAAACAGGCTTAGCTCGACAATATTTTGCAAGGCCTCCAGTATCCTTTGAGTCTTCTTTAACAGATGAAAGTATTTTTGGAAGCATCCTTTTTTCCTTACGTCCCTCAACTCACAGGTATACAATCAGCCACCCCTCACAACCCCAGTGCAGCAGCTCTGTCTGCCCATGGGTCCTGTCCTTGTACTTTAATAAAATCACCTTTTTTGCACCAAAGATGTTCCAAAAATTCTTCCTTGGCTGTTGGCTCCAGACCCCAATAACACCTCTCCAAAATGACATCCAGGGCATATATACCTCATTTTACCTTTCTGTCTTTGAACCTCTCATGTATGTGGGGTTCCTGTACATATGAAATTAAATTAGATTTTCTCCTATTACTCTGTGTCATGTCAATTTCATTCTTAGACCAGCCAGAAGAACTGTTAAAGGGTAAAGAAAAAATTTTCCTTCCCAACACCCCATTTAGGTAACCAGTCTCACTGGTTTCTGGTATCTTTTCCTCGCATTTCTGTTTTGCAAAAATAAGCAGGTACATGTATATTGATTTCTTCTTTCCTATGTAAAATGTATAAATGCTATACTCTTTTCTCTCTACTTAAAAAAAAAAAAGACTATTTATTTGTTTTTGATAGAGTGAACAGAGGGAGGAACAGAGGGAGGGGGACGAGCAGACTCCACTCTGAGCACGGAGCCCCACGTGGGGCTCATCTCACGACCCTGAGATCACAACCTGAGCAGAAAACAAAAGTCAGATGCTTAACTGACTGAGCCACCCAGGTGCCCCTTGTCTTTACTTTTTGAAAACAATTAACAATATACCATAACAACCACACCATGCCGGTTCACAGAGATCTTCCTCACTTTATTGTTCAGTCCTCCATTGTGTGGCTGTACCATTCTGCACGTTTTCGTCTCTTATGTTGAAGTAGCGCAGCTGTTCCCAGTAGTGTGCAATTTTGAACAACGCTGCAGGGAGCCACCTTGTGTCTATTTATTTTTGTATTGTTGGAGATAAAGCTTCAGGGTAAATTCCTAAAGAGAGGATTTTTTGGTCAAGAGGCTGTTGATTGCTGTTAATTGTGTATCCTGCTGATGTAGGAGAGACTTTAGGGTTCAAAGCCAATGGCCAAGAAAGAATTCCTGAGACGCCTCTGGTGCAAGAAGGTGTTTTTTTTTTTTTTTTTTTTTTAAAGATTTTATTTATTTATTTGACAGAGAGAAATCACAAGTAGATAGAGAGGCAGGCAGAGAGAGAGAGGAAAGCAGGCTCTCCGCCGAGCAGAGAGCCCGATGCGGGACTCGATCCCAGGACTCTGAGATCATGACCTGAGCCGAAGGCAGCGGCCCAACCCACTGAGCCACCCAGGCGCCCAAGAAGGTGGTTTTATTAGAGCCGTGAGACAGGATGCGTGGGCAGGAAGAGGTGCACCGGGGTCACGAGGAGCGGCCCATTATAAACTTTCAAGTTGGGAGGGGGTTAGGCACAGCATAAGCCTCCCAGGTATTTTGACAACAAGGTTTCCAGGATCCTGAGGGGTTTGGCTAATTTTAAGAAAAGGTTTCCCACATCACTGCTACCTAACTCTATGGGGCGCCTGGGTGGCTTAGTGGGTTAAAGCCTCTGCCTTCGGCTCCGGTCATGATCCCAGGGTCCTGGGATCGAGCATGGGACTCTGCTCAGCAAAGAGCCTGTTTCCCCCAACCCCTGCCTGCCTCTCTCCTGCTTGTGATCTCTGTCTGTCAAATAAATAAATAAAGTCTTTAAAAAAAAAAAAGAAAAGAAAAGGTAATTTATTGGTGTTTAGTAAAAACTCAGTCATGAGACTCCTCAGATGTTTATCAGTGGGTCATATGCTTGGGGGATGATTGCCAACATGCATCATGTGTGGTAGAGATAAAGAAAGCTCCCAAAGTTATTTTTTTTAAAGATTTATCTATTCATTTATTTGACAGAGAGAGAGAGAGATCACAAGTAGGCAGAGAAGCAGGCAGAGAGGGGGGGGGGAAGCCGGCTCCCTGGTGAGCAGAGAGCCCAACGCGGGGCTCCTTCCCTGGATCCTGAGATCATGATCTGAGCCGAAGGCAGAGGCTTTAACCCACTGAGCCACCCAGGCGCCCCAGCCCCCAAAGTTATTTTTATTTTTTAAGATTTTATTTATTTATTTGACAGAGAGAGATCACAAGTAGGCAGAGAGGCAGGCAGAGAGAGAAGGAAGCAGGCTCCCTGCTGAGCAGAGAGCCCGATGCGGGACTCGATCCCAGGATCCTGGGATCATGACCTGAGCCGAAGGCAGTGGCTTAACCCACTGAGCCACCCAGGCGCCCCCAAAGTTATTTTTATAAGTTAAAGTAGACTTACAGATTCCTGGGGGTTGGGCTAAGATTGCCTTTACCCTTAGCAAAGTATTAACATCGAGGCAGCTGCGTTCCTAGAGGAAAGTCACTCTGTTTCAAGGACCTGTCAGTGGGCTGTAAGTAGTAAGGAAACTTAATTTTTCTTTTGCCTTTGTTTCCCACGTCACTGCTACCTAACTCTATCAACACCATAGAGCGTATTGTATCATATACTATCAGCAGATGACCTCTGAACCTACTTCCTCGAATTTAAATTCAGGCTACCCAGACATAAAGGTTGAGCCTCATTTATCTGGATCCAAAGTGAAGTCAACCATTGTGTTAGCTCACTCCGGATGTACCAATCAAAAGATGCAGAAAAGAGATCATCAGAGGCAAAAAAGAATTAGAAAATAATCTATGTGCCGATGATATGATAATAGACCACACCCTTCGCCAACAGTTACCAGGGAGAGGATTTAATGTAAGAGAAAATCCATTTAGAACAGCAACAAACAAGATAAAATACTGAGCAGTGCATTCAACAAGGAATGTTTGAAATCTGTATGAGGAAATACTAAAATACTGAAAGACACAAATTTGGAGAAGTGGAGAACCATCTCTTGCTCTTGGAAAAGAGGACTCGATGTAATACATCCATTCACTCTTCCTGGGGAAATGTATAAATCAAATGCAATTCCAATTACCAAAACTTTTTTCCCCCTAGATCCTAAACAGATATTAAAATTCACACGGAGGAATAAACATGTAAGAACAGCTGGGAAAACGTGAAAAAGACAAGCTGAGCATTCCAGAAATGGGGCAGAGGGAGGCGGTGGGGTGGGGTGGAGGGGGAGTGTGTGCAAGATATTGCCACCTGCTGCCCAGAGCTGGTACTGCAGCCTTTCTGAACAAAGCAAATCCTGTCCTATCTGTATTAAATTAGCTTTTGATCCTTGAGCATGAAGTCTACAAGACAGCTTACTTTTCTTTCTCTCTCTCTCTCTCTCTTTCTTTCTTTCTTTCTTTTTTCCTTCCATGCCCTCCATCTCCTTCATTGGGGGCCTTTATTCGGTTTGGGATCTCTAGAATTCTTCTGGGCTTCGGAGTCCAAATCCTGTAGCTAGAGCTCGAGGGGATAAGATGAGCCGAAAAACCTTTGGCTTGTTCTGGGTTCTCTACATGAGGTCTGAGGAAGTGCAGGCCCGGCGGGAGGATGGACAATGAAAGGGGAGGAAACTGGGTCCTTGTGGCCTCAGGTTTTTACAGAGAGTAATTTTTTAAAATCATTGTGGAATGGGTACCCCAAAAATCGTGCTACGGATTATACAACAGTGGCCTCAGGACACGAGAGAAGATGTTTTTTCAAGGGTAGAACAGTAACTCTCATACAAATACAAAATGAACGCATGTCAAGGATTTTATTCACTGGTTAACTAATGAAGAAACCACCAAGATGCAAAAACCGGTTCGAAGGAGAACCTCGAGTACAGACAGACACACAGGCAGTCAGGAACGTGAACACGCATTTGCTTGTTTGTACAGAACAGGTCACTGCCCCCCCCGGGGGGGTCATCATGTGCCTCTTGACTGTACAAGATTTATTTGCATCTTCACGGGCAAGAATTATTTTTATGACTATCCATTTTCTGCAACCCAGAGAGTTGTCAAAGAACTCAAAGACAAGGAAAGGTCCAGATCCTTCTAGAATCAGATAAGCCCCAGGAGGAAGGGTCCTGTAGACGATCCCTAGTGAAATTAAGTAAGGCCTTCAAGATTTCACAGCTGCTAAGTACAAGATTTGGAATTCAAAACCAAATCTCCATGTCTCGTCTCGTAGGTTGGGGCTTTTCCCTGCCGGCGTCAGGTAGCTTTTGGATGGTGAAGGGTGAGATTCAGTGGGCGGTGTGGGCCCATAATCACTCCATTTAGTTCAAATTCTTGGGTCTCAAGACAGGAGTCCTCCCTCCTTTGAGCATCCATGTTCCAAGGTCTCCAAGGCCTCAATGGGTCATTTGCCATCTTGAACGTGTCTCCCCCCTCGGTACCAGAGTTCCCCGGGGGGACAGGGTCTGGAGGGGCCAGGAGGCTGGCCTGAGCTCCGGGAGAACGGTGGTTAGAGTCTCAAGGTTCCCACCTTGCCCGTGCCTTGGAACGGCCCATGAGACCGCAGCGGCCCAGGCCCCAGTCACATCTTCGGTTTGGAAATTACGGGCCGCTGGTACAGCCGGATGATACCTTCGTCGTGCAACCGCTTCCAGAGCGTTCTCTCTAACGGGAAGTCATGGTTGATGTAAAAGATGGTTCGTTTCCAAGACTTGTCATAGTAGTGGTCAGAAAAGCGCTCGTGGCCCTCGGTGATGAAGCCATAGGCGCTCACCTACGTGAAGGTTGGAGGAGAAATGAGGCCCGAGGTCACTCCCTCCTAGGCTTGTGCTCAAGGGCTACGTGTTATTGGGGGGCTGGGAGGCCCTTCGACCTAGGGGGCCGGGCGCAGGCTCCCTGGTGTACGCTTGCACACGTGTGTGCATGCACACTCACACCCCTCCCCCGCCCCAGCCGTGGTCCCCCCGAGCGGCCAGTCCAGACACCCCCAGCTGCTTCTCCAACAGCTCCCGCCGTAGAGTCTCACCTGGTCACAGAGCTGAAGGGCCGTGAGCAGCAGGAGGGCTCCCGTGGTGGGACGGTAGATTCTCCAGTGTTTAGTGTCCAGGGTCTTCGATCTCAGAAACCTGGGAAATAGCCCAGCCCCCCTCCCCGCCGTCAGGAGGCGCAGGGATGTGAGGCACCCGGTGCCTTCCACATGCACCGGCCGCTCTGCTCTCACCTGTTCTTTATGTAGCGCATCAAGTCTGGGTGCATCAGCAGGTACCTGTCCATCCGCAAGCTATCCCGGAAGGCCTCCTGGGGCCGGCGCCTGTGGGTGGCGGTGGGTGGTTCACCTTCCCGACTCGGGCCAAGTCAGGGCCAGGGGCATGGCAGGGGGGCCCCTCTCCAGGGGATCGCTGCTAAGGTGGTCCCCACCGGCCCAGCCTTTCACAGCCGCCCAGGACGCAGCTCGGCGAGGGGAGAGGGAGGGGCGGTGGGTACCTGAACCATAGAAGGCTTTTCACCAGCGTCTGATTCAGAAGCAGCGCTTCCAGCCACTCGTAGTCTCGGGTGCCCTCCAGGAAGTGCAGGTAGCGGACATCCTGAGGACCAAGGACAGCGGCTCCGGAAGTCCTGCCTTCAGGACCCCGGGGTGGGGGGCGCCTGGCTCCAGTGCCAGCCTGCCCGCTTGCCCTGCACAGGCCTGGCTGCCCATCCTCCCTGCCCGGGTCCCTCGGATGAACAGAGCCTGCGTCAGCCAGACTCCAGACACGGGACGCTGGGCTCCCTTTCTCCTCGCGTGCTCCCCCATTCAGATTCTGCGTGTGGGCAGGCCGGGTCCTCTTTGCTCACCTTCCCCAGGGGCACGTGCCGGAAACCCCGACCGCCCAAGGCAAGCAGGGTCTGCGTTATGGAGAAGGCGGTGAAGCCGTAGAAGGACGTCCGGGTACCCACATCCTGTTCGTAGCCCTTGGTGATAGCGCCACTCAGTCTACCGGCAGACAGGGCCACACAGGACAGACCCCGTGAGTGCAGGAGGGACAGGCGAGGAGGCGGGTGGGGAAGGCAGAGCGAGATGGGGAGGAAGCGGGTATAAAGGGAAGCTCTCCGGACAGCCCAGGCCTTCCACCTTCTGCATCGGGGCGTAGAACACCCTCCTGGGTCTCTCAGTCGGGATGGGGCGCTTGGGGTGCGACCGCTTACCGGAACACGTAATTGTGGCCGTCTATCTCCTGGCCCATGCGGGAGTTGTTCAGGATGCCCCCGTTGCCCACCACGGCACAGGTGATGCACTGGGAGCTCCCGGGCGGCAGGGCGGCCAGGAGCAGCTGCTGCTGGGGCACTGGAGGGAAGCGTTTCACCACCTTCTGCACCACTGCAATGAGGGGCTCCGCTCAGAGCCCTGGAGGGGTCGGGGTGGGGGGGTGCGGCCCACCATCTCTCCCAGCGCCGGTGGGGGCCCCCCAGGGAAGAGACTGGGCCAGAGCCAGAGGCTCAGCGGCTCAGGCTCCTCGGGGCGGGGGGACGGGGCGGGGGACGGACTCACGGGAGTGGTTGAGCTCCATGAAGCCGAAGGGCGGTGCGAAGTGCTCCAGGCGCTCCCACTCCCTCTGGTTGAAGCGGTCGGAGTCCAGGAAGAGGGTGAGGTTGGCCAGAAAGAGCTTCTGGAGCCAGGGTGACTTGGAGGCCTTGACCTTCACTGAGTCGGGGCAGCTCTACATGCAGGAGGGTGGGTCAGGCAGGCAGAGACCCAGGAAGGCCACGGCCAGGGGCCGGGCTGGGGGCAGGGGCAGAAAGCGGGCCTCAAGGTCCGGAAGGCGCCACTTCCGCGGCCTCTCCCGTCATCCTCGGAGTGCCCGCTGATCCTCCTCGCCCTTGTCCTGGCTGCTGGAGCCCCGAGGGTCCCAGAGAACGGGCCCTTCTTGGGGCTGGAGGGGATGCACCCTGGTGGCTGGGAGGGGGACGGGGCTGCGGGAGAGCCTGGAGCGCTGGCCGGGGCCTGGCTGCAGGTCTGTGTGCAAACATACGGATTCTGAAGGTTTCCCTCCCGAGGCCGTGGGCCCAGGCTGCTTTTCTTAGGGACGGAGGACGGGGAAGGCGGGCGAAGCCAAGGCATTCCCACGAATCAGGGTCGGCATCAGGCTGGGGGGTCCTCAGCTCTCAGTGCTGCCTCTCCTTGCCCCCTCTCAACCCTTGCCCCTTCCCCCGCCCGAGGAGGGCCCCAGAGCAAGTAGACGTCTCTCCCCCTGCTCAGTGACCTTCCAGACCTTCTGGGGGGCTCCTGGGCAGGGCTCCTCGCCCTCACCCCTGCCCACGCTGCCTGGGCTAGGATCTGGGACCTGCCTTCTCCTCCCACTTCGAGCACTTAAGGAAAGAAGGTGGGGGTCAAAGCAGGGTAGGGTAGGGCACTGCGCGGTGGCAGGGGATAAGGCAGAGCCTGAGGGCAGAGCCTGGGAGGTCACGGAGGTTGGGGGGAGCTGTCCGCAGGGGGTTCAGAGCAGGGAGCCTGTGGCCAGACTCACCGACTGTAGGGCCCCCGTGTCAAAGCTATATTGTTCCTCAAAATCCCACTTGGGCTCAGACTTGAAGTTGGTGGCCTGTAGACGTAGCTTTCTCTCTGTGGTGCGGTTCCGGAAGGGAGTGGAGGGTGGCGTGGCTCGGGCTGTCTCCCGGTGGGGGACAACCACTGTGGTCACTCCTTCCACTGTCCTCCCCCTGGACCCTGCTCCTGGCATGGTCAGTGCCTTGGCCTGACTTTTTGGCACGGGTGTCCTTGCTGTGGTCTGCGCTTTGCCCTGAGGCTTTGGGGGCTCTGTCCTGGCGGCTGTGGGCTCCTTGTTCTGGTCCTGCCTTCCTTTGACGTTCCTGGGGTCCTGACTGCTCAGCGACCGTGTCTCTGCCCCATCAGAGGCCACGGCCCTGTCCCGCGCCTTCGGAGGCAGCGTGTCCTGCATGGGGTCCTTCTTCTCACTGGCCTCTGCTCTGGTGTCCTTCTGGGTGGAGTGGGCAGTGGCCTGGGCCAGGGGGGCCTCTGTGCTGTTCTCCTGCGCTGACAGCGCCCCCGGGAGAATTGTCCTTCCTCCTGCGGTGGTGACCTGCCATGCCGTCTTGTGGAGCAACCCTGGAGACCTCTTCTCGTCCAGCGTGTGCTGATCCCTAGGGACAGATGGAAATCTGGATGAAGGCCAAGGATCGTATCCACGGGTTTTTAAACATGAAGGCAAGGCGTGTCACCATCCATACCCCCAGATTAAGCTGCACCCGTTGGCGATGGGTCTAGAAACTTGCCTCTGACCCCTAGAGACCGTGGTGGACTCGCCCTGGGGAGCACGTGTACTCGGTGGGTACAAGGGAAGGGGCTCTGTCTGGGCAGGGGCTGGTCCCAAACAGGTGGGCAGAACCCGATTAGTATCTGCCTCGTAAGTCGGACTGAGGAGTTTGGACTTTATCATTCGTCTTCTTGTCCAGGAGAAGCTACTGGAGAATGTCAGGTCGGAGATAGGGATTGGGACAAGGGTCTGGGGGCACAGGAGCTGAATCCAGCCGGCCATGCTTTCTTCTAGCAGTGGGAGAGGACTGGTGCAGGGTGCCTGGTCTGGCTTCTGGCGCCCCCGGTTTTTGGCTCCGAGGATTAGATTTCTTTTCTTTTCATTTCCCCCTTTTGCCCAAGGCTGCCAAAAGTATCCCTTCATTTATGCAAATTAGCATCAGGTGTTCCGCTGAGGAAAGCGTGGGGCCTCCACTGGGCAGGTTTCCCCAGCTGGACTTCAAGATGGGTTCTCTGTGCTACACAGGTTTTCGGGGGATTCCTGGGAACCGTGGGGAAAAAGAACTGTCCTTTCTGGGGACCCACAGCCATCCCCCTCGTGGATTTCCAGATGTCCTGAACTCCTGCTCCTTTCCCTGACATCCTCGGCCCTCCTGGCTCACTTGACGCCTCTTGGCCCAAGTAGCTCCCCTTTGTCTGCTTCTCCCCTTCTTCCGAGCCCTGCATCTCAGACTTGCTGAGGCCGCAGAAAGAGAAGGAGAGAGAACATGAAATGTGTAGCCAGAGAGACCTGAGTGAGAATCCCTAGCACTTTCCATGTCTTAGCTGGTGTGGCTGGGAGAAATCTTAACCCACCTGCCCCTCGGTTTTCGTATCTGTAAAATGGGTTGCTGCCTTTTGTTTCTGCAAGAAGTCTCTGTGAGCATTAACACGGGCTTAGCCTCTGGCACAAAATACACACTCAGCCAAACCAGTTCCCGGCTTCTCAGCACTGCCTTGGTGCTCTGCTCCCAGTCACTCATGGTTTGTCCTGTGCAAGGTGGGGGTCTCCTGAGTCTGGTCTCTTCCTTCTCTGGTTGCAGCTTTGACTTCCCACCTCCCAACTCCATGGCCTCTAATTTGTTCTTTTATGCGGCAAATATTTATTGAGCGCCTCCTATGTACGGTGGTGTGCTAGTTCCTGGGGCATCTTCCTTCCCCTGATGGAGCCCAGGATATAAAGGGGAAGACAGATCATCACACAGATAGACGTCAAGTTGTCCCCCGGACATGGGCTGGGGAATGGGCGAGCGTGAAGAAGCCACGGGAGGTGGCCTGACCCACAGCTCCGTCTCCTGGGACACACGACAGGACTAGAAACCTACGGGCTGCCGAACTGGGCGTGTCTGGGGATTATGTTCATTCAAGGGCAAGGTTAAAAACTCCTCCCTAAGTCGCAAAGTTGGAGGCAATCACACCCAGCAGCCCTTCCCACGAAGTCTGAAGCCCGCCACCACTTCCCACATCTCACACAAAAGCTTTCAGAAGGCTCTCTGGACCCACCAGGAAATGGATTTAAACCAGCGGAATAGAACAGACTCTGAAATATGTAAGACAGAGAACATCTCATTCAACAGATGTTCGGTGCAGCATGCTGTGTGGGTCCCGGGAATGCAGATTTGAATAAGGCACAGCCTTTCACCTGTGGAGGACGCTGTAGACATTGTTATTACAGGCGGAAGATGGAGGAGACGTTCATCACTAGAGAAATACAGGGCAGGCCCCCATGGTGGTCTGTGCACGAGGCAGATTATCTCTGTCGATCCTTCCTCATTTAGGGTCTCCCTCCCGCATCACCGCCAGCCCTTGTGGCAGTCCCGTATGTCCTGCTTTCTGGGCACCAGGGAAGCACATTCATTCTGGTTTTGCAAGAAGGGCGCTCTCTGGCCTGACCTTGAAACAGAGAAGGCCTTACTCCTCTGGGAGGTTGTTAGGGGAAAGGCTAGCAGTGGGTCCTTCCGTCTTGGAGCACACGCATTTTTAACTGGCCTCATGTAGCCAATGCCTCTGCCTGTTACCAAGCTCAAAGAAGCGATGTGGAGAGTTATCCTCGCCCAGAGGGTTGAGGAAGGCGGTGACACCGGGCCAGACTGTGACATGGAGCAGCCTGGAAAAACTAATAGCCTTCGAGACTTTTAAGCCTTTATTCCTTGTTTTCCATTTTTAACTAAGAAAAAAAAATGGAGGGAGGGATTTATCATAAGGATAGAAAATGTCTTGAGGAGCCCAAGCACAAGATGTGGCGGAGCTTCTAGAAGGGTCTGGAACCTGGAGTCTCTCTCTTAGGCTGCTTTCCGCTCTCCACTCCTCAGCCCGCGTGACGGTGGAGGACGCCCGCCCCAGAACACCTCCTCCCGGGACTCATGACTCTCTGCTCCCAGTGCTTAATTTTTATGGTTCCGGCACACTTGTGTCCCTTCCTGTGCCTGACCAACATGGCAAGTGACCCAGGTCCTGGGGTCCACCCTGGGCAGGAGGGGACAGTTTCAAGAGAAAGAGACGGCTGTTGGCTCATGAACTGGATAGACATTGCTGAAGTGTCCATTCTGGAAGGGTACCCTCTGCACAGAGGGGAAACCCTGAGATAGTCCTGATCCTATTCATTTTTAAAAATTATTTATTTATTTATTTATTTATTTATTTATTTAAGTGGGGGAGAGAGAGAGAGAGAGAGTGCACAAGCAGGGGGACCAGGAGACAGAGGGAGAAGCAGACTTCCGTTGAGCAGGGAGCCCAAAGCGGGGCTCGCTTCCAGGACTCTGGGATCACAACCTGAGCCGAAGGCAGATGCTACATCAAATGAACCACTCTGGCGCCCTAGTCCAGAACATTCTTGAGGGATCTGGGCCACCTTATGTTGGTGCTATGAAGTCTGAGTACCGTAAGACTCACTCTTCTCCCCTCCAGTGGCACAAGGGAGCTGAAGCTTCAAGCCAGAGGCACAACCAAGGCCTAGGCGTTAGCTCAGCGAGCAGACAGCTCTTGTTACCCACCCGTGAACCTCGGAATCGCCTCCCCCTGCATTTCCCACCTCCAAACTGCAAGAGGCCTCTAGAAGTTTCCCTTCCAAAGTGCAAACACCTCGGCACGGCTGTGATCGGGGAGATGGCGCGGCAGGGTGGGCTTCTCCACGAGACGTCTCACACATACGGCCCAGAGAGCTGGCCGTCCGCCTCGTGGCCACGCCAGCCCCAGGGAACGGAGCTCCCCGAGCTCCTCTCTACAGTCCCTCCCAGAGGCAGAAGGCACAAGGTCCCTGGCAGGTTACCAATGACTCCTTCACATTTTACAGGGAGTCGCAGCAATGACCTAGGTACTGACAAAATTATGGAATTAAGTTTCATTTCATTTCCCTATAATTAAATACAACTATGATTGCTAGGAATGTGGGTGTCTATGTAGGCATTTCCTTATGCTCATGCATGGTATTTACTGAATGCTCAAATTCCTTCCGTCTGTGTGGTGGGTGCCCTGTATTCGCCTTGTCCAGACCTTGGGCGATCCTGGGTTTGAACAGCATGAGTAAGGCCAGGGTGGGGTGAAGGGGGGAGCCTGTTTTCTATTAAGGGTTCAAAGGGACAGATAAGTCACGCTTGGATCTCATCCAAGCAAAACAACAACTCAGTATCAAAGTCTGATCTATTTGGGAGGTAAAAATATAAAATGTAGCACTTTAAAAAGAAATTTATCATTAGCAGGGTTTGTTTACCTGGCTCTGTGCAATAAAGAAAATGGATACAAAAGATTAATTATCTGGCATCCTCTTTCCTCTTAAGTCTGAATTACCCAACACCACGGGAAACCTGGAAGCGAAGAAAGGGCAAAAGGCTCAGAGTTTATTTATACTTGAAGTCATGAAAAACTGTGGGCAAGAGAGCAGAGTTTTCCCACAAATATGGCAGAGATGATCCTTGAATACTGTGTGGATTAGGGGCACTGATGCACACACTGTCGAAAATCTGCACATGACTCTTGGCTCCCCAGAACTTGACTACTAATAAACAATAAATAATAATAAAATAAATAATAAATAATAATATAAATAAAATAATAAATAAATAATAATATAAATAAAATCTTTAAAAATATCTATGTACATAATACATATAACATACAAAATATATGTTGACTTGTTTATGCTGTTGGCCAGAATCCTTGCCAATAGCATAAACAAGT
>NC_081572.1:4573321-4682416 GCF_022355385.1 Mustela nigripes | reverse complement strand
ACTTGTTTATGCTATTGGCAAGGATTCTGGCCAACAGCATAAACAAGTCAACATATATTTTGTATGTTATATGTATTATGTACATAGATATTTTTAAAGATTTTATTCATTTATTTGACAGAGAGAGACACAGCGAGAGAGGGAACACAAGCAGAGGGAGAGGGAGAAGCAGGCTTCCCGCTGAGAAGGGAACCCGACATGGGGCTCTATCCCAGGATCCTGGGATCATGACCCAAGCCAAAGGCAGACGCTTAACAAGGGAGCCACCCAGGCGCCCCTAAGTCAGCTAGAGAAAGGACAATGTCCCTCATAAAACTGTAAGGAAGAGAAGATACACGTACACTACTGTACTGTAAAAAATCCATATGTAAACAGACCCACATGGTTCAAACCATGTTGTTCAGTGCTCAATTGTATCTACCGGAAATAATACAGGGAGTGTTGAAGGTGTCTCAGCCACGGAAGAGGTCATCCCTGACCAATAACACCCCGAGTCCGAGGCCATTGATAAAACCAGTAGGAATAGAAGATTATTTTATCAAGGAAAACACAAGAGCTCAAAAGACCTCCTTGATGATCTCACAATTCCACTTCTAGATATTTATCCTAAGAGGGGCCCCTGGGTGGCTCAGTGGGTTAAGCTGCTGCCTTCGGCTCAGGTCATGGTCTCAGGGTCCTGGGATCGAGTCCCGCCTCATGCTCTCTGCTCAGCAGGGAACCTGCTTCCTCCTCTGTGTCTGCCTGCCTCTCTGCCTGCTTGTGATCTCTGTCTGTCAAATAAATAAATAAAATCTTTAGATATTTATCCGAAGAAAATGAAAACACTAATCTGAAAAGACATGCACACCCCTGTGTTCGCTGCAGCGTTATTTACAATGGCCAAGACATGGAAAGCAGCCCAAGGGCCCAGTGACAGATGAATGGAGAAATATATATGTATATGTATATATATATTATATCCATTTATATATATATAAAATGGAATACTGCTCAGCCATAAGAAAGAATGAGGTCTTGCCATTTGCAGCAACTTGGATGGGCATAGATAGATTAGATTAAGTAAAATGAGCCAGACAAAGACAAATACCGTAGGATTTCACATACATGTGCCATCTCAAAAACAGATAAAAATGAAACAGAACAGAAACAGACTCGTAGTTACAGAGAGTCCAGTGGTGGTTGCCAGAACAGAGGTGGTGGGGGAGGGTGGGCAAAACGGGTCCGAGGGATTAGGAAGTACAGTGTCCCGCTAGTAAAATAAGTAAGACACAGGGCTGTACAGTACAAGCCTAGGGGACATAGTCCATAATATTCTGACAATTTCATATGGTGACAAATGGAAACTGGCCTGATTGTGAGCATTTCATAATATATATATAAACATCAATTCATTCTTGTGCACCTAAAACGGTATACAATATTGGATATCTGTTATTCTTCAATAAAATCCCCAAACCAAAAACCCTTTGATTTCCTAAATAATTCTGGGCTCTGATGTTCCGTGGAACAGATGATAGAAGAGGCTCCAGGCAGGTGTACCTGCTCTGTGATGAGTGGCCGCGTCCTCACGACCCGGACCCCCTCCCCGCAGTCTCCACGATCCGCTTTCCTCATTGCTCGCTCATTTTATCCGGGGCATGATTGCCTCTTCGGGGTTACACATCTGGTTCCCCATCCTTGGCTTCCGTTATGCCTCTCCTTGAAAGGGGAACAAACCCTAGTCTCCCCAGCGCTGTCTTTCCTCACCCCCAGCCGAGGCCCCGCCTTGATGGGCGACTCTCACCCTCAGTGCCCGCCTTTGTGGTCAGCCCAGCCTGGAGCGGCTGAAACTCCCTTGGTGTCCACAGAGCTCTTTAGGGGCTCCGGTCTTATCCAAAATGGAAACCAGTCATTCCACTGTCCCCCCATACCTCAAACTCTGCAGTATCTTACCCCCAGGAAATCCTGAAACTTTTTGCATGATTTACATTTTAGAACTTTACTTTGAAACTTTATTTATTTTTATTTTTTTAAAAGATTTTATTTATTTATTTGACAGAGAGAGATCACAAGTAGGCAGAGAGGCAGGCAGAGAGAGAGAGAGAGAGGAGGAAGCAAACTCCCTGCTGAGCAGAGAGCCCGACGCGGGACTCGATCCCAGGACCCTGAGATCATGACCTGAGCCGAAGGCAGCGGCTGAACCCACTGAGCCACCCAGGCACCCTACTTTGAAACTTTGGATGGGTCCACAAGTTGCTTCCATCACTAAAATTGTACTTTGCCTTAACGAGCTTTAATTCTCTTTGTAGGCTGGGAAAAAAAAATACAGAAATCTGTATTCTGTTGTTACTCCAAATGTTCTTTTTTCAAATCAAAGCCAATTCTCTTATTTGTTTAGCTTCTGGCCAATTAAATCCTAATGGAGAACAATATAAAATGGGAACAGAAGAGGAAACACATCTAAGCCACTGTTCCTAGTGCTTTAGGAAATGGATCCAATTTCCAAAGCTCTCCCCCAACAGAGGGGCCCAGAGCATTCCCTGAGATCCCGTTCACTGAAGTAACTGTGGCCCGGGAAATGGGAAGCTGGTTTAAAATTTGGATGTGCTCCCTCTGATACATGAATAGCACACAGGTCTCTCCAGAACCCCCAGGCTGAGTCTTGAGAGTTTAGGAAAGTAGGGACAACCTTGAACAGGGTGGTGGGGGGTGCGACCGGGGTAACTGGGGAAGAAAGTGTTTTCAACAAAACAGTGGCAGGTACATAGAGGTCCAGAATCACAGATACGAGGCGAGACCCTGTGCTCCTGTGGCTGGAAACTCTCCCCGCGAACCTACATTGCTCAAAGCGGGGTCAGTTTTCATCACCCGGATCTGGCACGGGGCTTAGCTCTTTTGCGGCTAATCACACCTGCAGGTACAATTTGTTTCAGGCGTAAGCCTGAGTTCCGGTGACATTTTTATCCTGGCGTGTTTGACATAGTGACCTTGGGGGAAAATAAGATTCCTCCCCTTCCCCAGCCCTCTGCCCCAGAGGAAGGAGAAGAGCGAGGGGGTCCAGTGGGCAGCTACTCCTGCCGTCCGTTGGGGCCAGAAGCTCCACAAGTGGGGTGGCTTTTAATAACTTCCAGATGAGGCTCCCTGAGGCCACAGGGCAGCACGATCAGCCCGTCCCCCATGAGGAGGCAGGAGGGCGGCCGCCCACCGTGCTTCGGCTGTTACCTACCCAAAACTCAACCTCTGGAACTCTGGCTGTTCTCATGTGTTGAGCTTGAGTCTGACACAAAACTACCTTCTTAGCACTTGACAAAAAGGCAGTGACACACACGGGGCAGGAAGGAGCCTGCTTGAGTTCCAGCCCGTCCACTAACCAGCCTGCTGTGTGACCTTGGGCAAGTCACAGAATCCTCAGAGCCCTTGTTTTCTTATCTATTAGATGGGAATTTTTTTTTTTTTTTTTTTAGATTTTATTTATTTATTTGACAGAGAGAGAAAGCAGGAGAACACAAGCATGGAGAGCAGCAGGCAGAGGGAGAAGCAGGCTCCCCGATGAGCAAGGAGCCTAACACGGGGCTCGATCCCAGGACTCTGGGATGATGCCCTGAGCTGAAGGCAGATGCTTAACGACTGAGCCACCCAGGCGACCCCCCAGAGGGGACTCTTTTTTTTAAAAAAATATTTTATTTATTTATTTGACAGAGAGAGAGACACACAGCGAGAGAGAAAACACAGCAAGGGGAGCGAGAGAGGGAGAAGCAGACTTCCTGTTGAGCAGGGGGCCTGATTCGGGGCTCGATCCCAGGACCCTGCGACCATGACCTGAGCTGAAGGCAGACGCTTCACCAACTATGCCACCCAGGCGTCCCCCCGAGATGGGACTCTTCATACCAGTCTTATAATACCATTGTGAGGACTTCATGGTGTATAAAAGCCACTTGGAAAAGTACCATGTTCCACAGATGGGTCGGGTGCTAACATGTAGACAGACAGTGACCATCCACTCCCCTTTGGGTTCACGTGTCCAGAGATTGAAACCAAAAAGGGTGATAGGCGTCAAGGCCATGGTAAAGGACATTTCATTCACGGCACTAAACTCCTTAATTGAGAAGTCAAGAGGTAGCAGGTAGGCATGTGACTTAGAAATAGGATGATACGGGGCACCTGGGTGGCTCAGTTGGTCAGGTGTCTGGCTCCGGCTCAGGTCATGATACCAGGATCCTGGGAATGAGCCCCACATCGGGCTCTCTGCTCAGTGGGGAGTCTGCATCTCCCTCTCCCTCTGCTGCTGCCCCTGCTTGTGCGCGCTCTCTCGCTCTCTCTCTGAAAAATCAATAAATAAAATCTTTAAAAAAAAAAAGGGTGCTAAATACCAGAAGAAAGGGCAGAAAATTGAAATAGGCACCTTGGGAATCAGGATTCTGGAGGAAGAAGTCATGGGGAGTGCTCTGTGTTCAGTACTATCTGGAACATTTGCATGTTAGCGTAATAAAAAAAATAAATAAATAAATAAAGGGGGAAAACATGAAAACTAAATGAGATATCTTATCAAAAATGCTATGAAAATCTGAAAATGCAATGCGACATGTAGTAAACAGATACTCAGTGACTGTTGGGTGATTAGATCCCTGGTGCTTAGAACTATCTGTTGAGGATTAACAATGAGACAGCCAGGGTCACTGATCTTAAGAAGGTCCAGCTCTAAGAGGAGAACAGACATAAACAGTGACCCGGAGTTAGCGATCCGATGCTATTAGTCACGTGGGCGTGGGGAGAGAGTGTAGACACGACCCAGGGACGGGGTTCTGCTGGGGGGGAGGGGCGCTTCACTATGGCAGTGGGGGGGGCCCTAGATGGGTCTTCTGTTCCTGAATCTTCAGAAATGGACTTTGCTGAATTATTCTTCCTTTTATAAAAGCAATGTGCGCTCATTCCCAAAGAAGCAGAAAAGGATATCAGCCAGTGATTGTGGAATCATAAGAATTTGCTGGTTGCCCCTTAGGGGGCGCACACCCAGATCCCCTTCCGAAAATTCCCACACCTAAGCGGGTGGACATGGAACAGCTAAGAGACAGAGACGATGGATGTCTCGAAGGCAGTACAAGGGCGAAGAATCAGTGCCGCTCCCGGCTGCCCCACCCCCCCGGACCCTGGCACCACATCTGGTATCTGGGAGCCCCTGATGCCATCCTGGGAAGGGGGCAGAGGAACAGGACGGCTGAAATTAGGTTTCCCGGACGCTCGGTGAACGGGGGGTCCACAATTAGAAATCGGGAGGTTATAGAAAATAAAGTTATATTTCTTAGACCAAAAGAAAAGAAAAAGAAAATCCATAGCCCTGATTTTATAGCTCACGCTTCCCGGGTTAGCTCTAAAGCCAACACAAGGCACAGAGCCTTTAAGGGCAAAGTCATTCCAGACCAGGAAAGCTAAGCAGGTAGAGACAAGGTCTGAGATCCGTATCTACATATCCGGGACCACGTAGGAGACTGGGACCAAATGAAGAAAATCCAAAAGGTAGTCCAGTAACCTCGGTTGGAAATCATACCGTCCTATCCTTTTGTTGGCAAATCAGCCAATCTTATTCCCAATCCTTTCTCCCTAATGTCTTTCCGCCGGAGCCTCCCTGCCCAGGGCTCCTACCGTAAACCACTCCAACAGCCTCGATCCCAGCCCCCCTGAGAACACCCCCCCCACACAGTGTCCCCTATAATCTGGTAACAGAGGAGTCTTGAAAACGCAGGAACGTCATCATGTCCCTCCCTTATGCAAAAGTTTTCGGTAGCTGGAGAATAACATTTAAACTCTTGATACGTTACCGAGGGTCCTGCCTTTACTCTTTGGTCGACAAGCATTGAAAAAACACCACCGTGTCTGGGACCAGCTCAAAATACTGCAGGAAGGGGCAAATAAGCCAGTCCCTACCCACAGGAAATGCACTGTCTGGCAGAAAACAAACTTTGGGTTCAGGACAACGCGTTATGATGGGTGTGATAGAGGAAGGAGGGTCAGTGCTCGCCCGGGGCAGGGCTGGGAGCCGGACTCCGGAGCTAGCTGGTCTGGGTTTGAACTGAACTGACCAAGGTGACCTTGAACAATTTGCCTAACCTCTCTTATTTGGAAAAGAGGGTGTTGTTAACAACAATATTTACCCCAAAGCCTTGATATGTGGTCGCTAATCGGGGATTTTGGAGACCAGTGCCTGGCATGCCAAGCCCTCTAGCGTCAAGTTTCATTAGTCACCAAGCTCTCACGCCCGCACACGCCCGCCCGTTCCCGTGTCTACACTGCTGCACCCGCCGCTTCCTCGGTGCGCAATCTTCCTGCTGGCTGAAGTGTCCCACGGCCCTCAGGTGCTCTACAAACACCACCGTCTCCAGGATGTTCTCCGTGCCCTGCCCCAGGGGTTGAAATGACTCTTTTCTTTTCTTTTTTTTTTTTTTTTAAATTTTTTTTTTTAAGATTTTATTTATTTATTTGAAAGACAGAGATCGCAAGTAGGCAGAGAGACAGGCAGAGGGAGAGAGAGGGAAGCAGGCTCCCTGCTGAGCAGAGAGCCTGATGCGGGACTAGATCCCAGGACCCTGGGATCATGACCTGAGCCAAAGGCAGAGGCTTTAACCCACTGAGCCACCCAGGCGCCCAAAATGACTCTTTTCATTTTGCTCTCATAGCGCCTGGGACTTAACTGCGGTCACGACTCCTAACACCCCGCACCGTCTCTGGTTCTGTCTCCGTCTCTCTGCCCCGTTAGACTTTGAGGCTCTGGAGAGTCAACCTGTCCGAGGGAGGGAAAAGCACGGATTTTGGAGCCCAAATCCCCGGGGTTCACATCTACAGTTTGCGACTTCCTGGCTGGGTGGAATTAGGCTCAACTTTTTTTTTTTTTTTTTTTTAAAGATTGTATTTTTTTTTATCTCATCTCCACACTGACCACAGGGCCCGAACTCACAACCCCGGGATCAAAAGCCGCAGGCTCCACCTACCCAGTAAGCCCGGCGCCCCCAGGCTTAATATTTTGAGCTTCATATCCTTCATTTGTGTAAAAGAATAAAAATGCTAATCTTGGGTGACAATTGTGAGGACCAGAAATAACCCACAGAAAGCGGACTTCTCCAGCTCTGAAATGATAATCTTTTGTCATAAACAAGGAAATACCTCGGTAACAAGGACCTTCAGAAACCACAGATAACAGGGCACCTGGGGGGCTCAGTTGGTTAAGTGACTGCCTTCGGCTCAGCTCGTGGTCCTGGAGTCCCCAGACCGAGTCCTGCTTCAGGCGCCCTCCTCAGCAGGGAGTCTGCTTCTCCCTCTGACTGTCCCTGCTATCAAACTCTCAAATAAATAAAAAAAATTTTTTTTAAGGAAACCACGGATTGGGGCGCCGGGGTGGCTCTGTGAGTTAAAGCCGCTGCCTTCGGTTTGGGTCATGATTCCAGGGCCCTGGGATCGAGCCCCGCGTCGGGCTCTCTGCTCAGCAGGGGAGCCTGCTTCCTTCTTCTCTCTGACTCTCTGCCTACTGTGATCTGTCTGTCCCTACCCATAGGAAATGGGTATAAATAAATAAATAAAATCTTTTATAAATAAATAAATAAAATCTTTATAGAAAAAAAGAAAAGAAACCACTGATGCACATTTGGGTTGGCGTTTTACAACTCCATTTTATCTGATTTTATTTTTCCCAGGCTGCACCGTGGGGAGAGATGCCTCAGCTCCCCCTGCACCCCCCCACACCCCACCCCCACCTTGTCTCTCCCTCCCACCCCTCTCCTGACCTGATTTTCCACTTCTTCCTTCCCTCCCGCCCCAGGTCCTCTTCACCTTGTATTTCAAAGGCTAAAGCCACCTGTGAGGGCACCTGTCAGCCTCAGTCCCTCCCTTCATCGCGGGATAATCTGCTTGTGAAGTCCGTCCCTGGGTCGCCACTATGGGCCAGCCCAAAGCGGTGATTCACTCCTAATCTATCTTGTTCCCTTCGGACAGACTAACCATTGCACAATACCGTTTTCAGGAGGACACCTCCCTGCCTAAATGCCTCCTGGTGTCTACCCTCACCCCCGCCCTTCTGGAATGCCCTTCCCCTGCTCCGGAGATTGAGCCCCTCATTTCTGCAAGGCGTGTTGGTCCGCAGCTCAGCCAAGAGGACGCAGGCAGTCCCGCCTCCCTGTTTGTGCTTTTCTCCCCACACGCCTTATCTAAGCCCTACGGGGGTCTCAGATACCAGAGACCCATCTCCTCATGGAAGCTTCCAGCGGACACACCTCCTTCCCTCTCGGGACCTCTGCTCTCAAGGTGCTCACTCTGTCACTTGGTTTGTGCTTAGTTATGGAGACGGTTTACTGAGATGTCTCAGTGGATTACCTTCTCCCTCAGTCTAACGCCTTGGGCAGTTCAATAACTTTATAGTCATGTTTCATGATTAAAACTCAGTCTAGGGGCACTTGAGTGGCTCGCTCAGTGGTTAAAGCATCTGCCTTTGGCCCTGGTCATGATCCCAGGGTCCTGGGGACCTGCTCTCTGCTTAGCAGGGGGCCTGCTTCTCTCTCTTTGCTCCCCCTGCTTGTGTTCCCTCTCTGGCTGTCTCTGTCAAATAAATAAAATCTTAAACAACAACAACAAAAACTCAGTCTATAAAAGTTACAGCAAAGATTGAAAAAAAAAAAAAAAAAGAAAGAAAAAAGAAACCCTAAATTCAGTCTCATCCATTTTAAAGCTCCAGGTGTCCTATCGGTTCAGAGCTCTTTCCCCCACCCCGCCAGGTCAGAGCGAAGACCCAAGGCTTGGGGGGTGGGGCAGGAGGGCTGGGGGAGGTGGAGAAGCTGGAGGGAGGGGGTCAGAATCCGGGTCAGCCCCAGCGAGGCTAGCTCTTCTGTGGACGTGCACACCTGTTGTTCTAACCTTCTCAAAGGGTTATCTGGGGGCGCCTGGGTGGCTCAGTCGTTAACCGTCTGCCTTCAGTTCAGGTCATAGTCCCAGGGTCCTGGGATCGAACCCCACATCAGACTCCCTGCTCCGCAGGAAGCCTGCTTCTCCCTCTCCCATTTCCCGTGCTTGTGTTCCCTCTCTCGCTGTGTCTCTCTCCGTCAAATAAATAAATAAAATCCTTAAAAGAATAAAAAAAAAGGGGTGACCCGATGGCATCTGTGGGCATTTGCTGCCAATGTACCCATTGCCTTGGCCATTCCAATCTTAGAAATTTGCCTTCTCAAATACCTATGTAAGTGTGTGACGAGCCAGTGGCAACCCAATAGGATCAACCCAAGGGTCAACCGATAGAGACTGGTTGAGTAACCCCATATCCTTACCATGCACCATGAGTAAAATGGGAGTAGATTTGTACATGTCGACACGGAAGGATGTCCATGGCAGAGTGTCGATTTAAAAAGCCAGCCCGTGGAACAATGTGTGTGGTGTGAAACCTACCTACCTGCCTATGTATCCACTTATCTACCCACCTATCTGTTTTTTTTTTTTTTTTTAAGATTTTATTTATTTATTTGCCAGAGAGAGAGAGAGAGAGAAAGCACAGGCAGGCAGAGTGGCAGGCAGAGGCAGAGGGAGAAGCAGGCTCCCTGCCGAGCAAGGAGCCCGATGTGGGACTCGATCCCAGGACGCTGGGATCATGACCTGAGCCGAAGGCAGTTGCTTAACCAACTGAGCCACCCAGGCATACCCCCACCTATTCGTTTATCCATCTGTGGTAAGGGCTTGTGTAACATAAGGTAAAAAGCACAAGCTAAAGAAGCAGAATACCAGGTTTTGAATCCTGGCCATGCGACTTCCTAGCGGGCTGACCTTGGGCAGTTCACTCTCTGTATCTCTGTAAATTCATAACCATCAGAATTAATTAATGGCACATAAGGCATTTTGAATAGAAGTGTTGCCTACAATTATGTGATAATTATAGGTCCGCCAAAGAAGCAAGTGTGGTCAGCGCTTAAGAGTGGGTAGACATGGGGGTGTGATGGGAGACCCTCACTTCTTGCTTGGATTTTTCTAAACATTATGAGAGCAGGTATTACTTTCAAATTTTAAGAGCAGTGAAATAAAGTCATTCCCCGCAAAAAAACTAGTCTGGAAAGAAAAAAGGTCTTCTGCAGCTGGAGATGTGTTGATGCTCTAAGGAAATTGATCTACAAGGTCCTTCTGAAGGATCAACTTGGAGCCCAGAAGTAAGCGAGGCGGGAGGTCTCAAAGTTTCTCACCAGGTCCTCAAAGAGAATGAGATTTAGAAGTGAAGGGTAACCGCGGTGTACATCTTTTGCTTTAGGACACCGCAAATGGCAGGAGTGGCGCGTGAGAACTATCCCCAAAGCCCCTGTTCTTACACACAATCCCAGAGGGGGACGTCATCTCCCATCTGTGCCTTCTGGAGACCCAAACCCATCGCTGGCCAGCTCCTGCCTACGTTTCCCCTCGACGTGGACACCTTGGTTTCCCCGCTCCTGTGTGTTCCCTACGTGCCCCCTTGGATCTCCCTTGCCAGGGGGTCCTTGAAAACATTCCTGCTTGCTGACACCCCGTGTGGACACGGCAGCATCTCGGGGCTCCCAGGGCTTCCCTGGGCTAGAGTCCTTTAATGTGCTTCCAACAGAGTATGAGGAATTTGGGAAGGGTCAGAGCCTTACCTGGAAGGTTTTGTGTTGGGTTCCTTCATAAAGGAGGGCAGCAGGAAGAGGAAAACCACCAACACGGCCAAAAGCAAGAGCCACTGGGCGGCATGGTCCAGACGACTGATTCGAGGCAGACAGGTCCTCATGACGTTGGGTCAGGCACCGCCAGAAGGTTCTGCATATCCTGGAGCTCTGATGGGGCCCGCAGCTGGTTTGAGCGCTGACGCCTCCTGGTCAGGGAGTGCACACCTCTTGTCTTAACAATGAGCCACTCGGGTAAACACGGAGTTGATCAGCATCTGCCAGGGGAAGGAGGAGCTGCCGTCCCTGCTTTGCAAGGGCTGGCGTGGCTTGAAGGAAAAGAAACTCCTTTTGTTCAAACAAGTCTACTTTCCTTTTCTTGGTCTCAGGAGCCAATTTCTGCATGTAGAGCTTTATGAGAAACATGTACGCGTTATAGGGAACCTCGCTTTTATCAGGTTCCAAACCCCTGGGGACCCTGGGCAGCTGCACGGGCTGGAAGACCCCTGCACGGCCTCCGTGTGCCACATGACCTTTACGAGAAAAGCACAGGGAATCTCTGGCTTGGAGAGCCCTCTAGCAATAGTCCCTGAAAGAACATTGTGCCACCAGAGACTAGAACTATGAGAACGACTCATTTCCAAGGCGTTCCAGAGTCCCGGCTCTCAGTCCTGGGATGCATACAGGAAACACTTGGGAAACTTTCCTACACCAGGTTGCAGAGAAATCAACAAAGCCAGGATCTCCGGTACCGGCTGTTTTTCCGGCAGGGGTATTTTTTTTTCTTCTTTTTTTTTTTTTAGTTCCCCAGGTGATTCCAATATGCAGCCATGCGGAGGACTGATTTACAGTCATTGGCTCAACCTTGCCAATGTCCCTTTGGCAGTCATGACCGTGACAGCCCTGAGCTCATACGTGTAGGCGAGAGCTCGGAGCCAGGCTCTGAGGGGCCGTCCTCGTGCAGTGATGCCTTTGCAGCTGCTCGAGGTGCTGGTGTGGTTGTCAACCCCATTCTACCGTTGGCGAAACCGCCCGGTGCTCAGATCTCCTCAGCGTGGAGACCCATCCAGAGGACCCAGAGAAATCATTAACTCTATTTTGATATGAGGCATAAAAGCCGTAATGCTTAGGGGGAATGTGCAACTCAGAGGAATAACGATCGAGTTCGGGATAGAAAACAGAAGATGCAGAGAAGCAGCCCTCCGAAGTGCATATTCAGAGGAATGCACAGCTTCCCACTCTGTACCCAACATCCTCGGCCTTCACCCAGGACACGCACCAATAAATGCTTAAAACACCTTCGCCAAGCAGGATGAAAAAGGCAAAACATGCTTCTGAGTGGCAGGGGGTAATACAGATGCACGATGGCCTTCCCTTGTCCCGTACCGCACCCTGGAACTCAGGGCACTCACTATTCCAGGGGTTGGGCTGGGAGCAAGAAGAAAAGATCCTTTTGGTACTAATTTAATCTCTCTCTCTCTACCTGAACACACCTAACCTGAAACGGCTGATAGAATCACTCTATAAACATCTTCTGAATGACTCTATAAACAACTTCTGAATGGACTCGGATCAAATCATTACTCTTTGCTCTAAGTGACCCTTAAGTGACCGGAGTTCCCCTGTGAACTTGCCACAAACGATTACCCTACGCTCTGCTTCCTGTTTGCAATGCTAGGCAAATCACCTGCACAAGGGGAAGGCGTTTTCTTACCCCCTGCCCGGTTCCACGGCAAGGAGTGTCTCTCTCATCTTGCCCCCTGCTTTGGGGAAGGCTCTCGGGGTCCGTGTTCTCTCTGACTTGCAGAGCATGAAGATCTAGGGGGGCTCCCGGGTGTAAGCTGTGCTGCGGAACACGGTCTGTGCTGCTCGCCACCTCGGGGGCGGGTTGAACTTGGAGCTATGGAAGCCCTGCGAGGAGGGGAGAGGAGAGGGGGCCAGATCATCCACAGTTCTGGTAATCAGGGAGCAACCAACGCTGCTGCAGTGCATGCCTGTGCGCCGTGGGAGATCCAGAGGGACACGTGTTCTAGTGGAAACAGACTCTCCAGATGGGTTTCCAGCCATCTCCCCTGTTCCACTGTTTCACATTCAGTAAGGTCAACTCCCCTCTCCTTTTTAAAGCTTCTGCCTTCAGTTTTTATACACCTGTCACCAGGAGGCACGAGACCTCCCATGCAGACAAAGTTGTTAAAAGATCATTATCAGGGCATCTGGGTGGCTCAGTCGGTTAGGCGTCTGGCTCCGGCTCAGGTCATGATCCTGGGGTCCTGGGATCGAGCCCCTCACTGGACTCCCTGCTCAGCGTGGAGCCTGCTTCTCCCTCTCCCTCTGCCTGCTGCTTCCCCCTGCTTGTGCTCTCTCTCTCTCTCAAAGAAATAAATAAAATCTTAAAAAAAATTAAAAGATTTTCCGGAAAAGGGAAGCTCGCGACTCTCATATGGATAGGAAACATGAAAATGTGTTAAAGATTTTTTTCCTACTCATGAGAGTGAGTAGATGTGGTAATTGATTCAAAAGAGAAGGCTGGAGGCATGAATTAACATAGAATAAGGATTGCTGACCATGAATGGCAAGTGGGGTAAAACTGGTTTTTCCACAGGGAGGACAGCAGAATCTGTGTGACTATCAACTCCCTACAATTTACAGAATTGTAAAATAGTTCAAAGGCTAGAATCAGCTAAGTTGGAAGGTTATCTCCTAGATGATGCATCCTTTTCCATGTAAACACACGTGGTGTTTCTAGAGTGAAGGTAACTTGGAACCACTCCAGGATTGCAATTGTTGGAAACATCCTCTCTACTGGAAGACACTCTTGGTGACTTAGGGGAATGCTGGTGCTAATGGAAAGAGGTCAGCTTTTTAGGGACATTGAGTAGCAGGCATTCAGCATTCCCTTATATGTCCTGCCTTTTCTGTTTTCTGTACCATGCTCACCCCTAACTTTTAAAAAACAGTCTCATTGTGATATAAATTATGTACTATTTAGTTCACACACTTAAGTGTACAATTCAGTGGAATGAGTTGAGTGTATTTACAGAATGGTGCAACCATCGTAATACTCTAATTTTATTATTAGTTTTTTAAAAGATTTTATTTTTATTTTTAAGTCATCTCTACACCCAATATGGGGCTCGAACTCACAACACCAAAATCAAGAATCCCAAGCTCTGCTGTTGAGCCAGCCAAGCACTGCTCAGTAATCTGATTTTAAAACATCTTCATCACACTCGAAGGAAAAAACCTTATGCCATAAAGGGAAGCAAAATACACCACCCCAAATTATGCCTCTTTGGTACATTGATTATTTTAAGCTGGTTATTTTTAAGAAACTGCAGGCATGAGAGAGTTGATCTGAAGACCAAGTATAAGTTTGCCTTTTGTAAGAGACTTTCCCATTATAAAGGAAATCTCCATTTATAAGGGTGACTCCCTCCGCATACCAGGAAGAGGATACTAAATTCCCTAGGAACTCTAGCTCATGGAGATGGTGTGGACTTGAATCTGCACAGCAACCTCACCCTTGTGAGCCATGAAAACTGGGGCAACTGGGTGGCTCAGTCAGTTGAACGTCCAACTCTTGATCTCAGGGTGGTGAGTTTGAGCCCTGCCTTGGGCTCCAAGCTGGGCATGGAGCCTACTTAAAAAAAAAAAAAAATGCAGTCAAAACACAGCAGATTCAGGAAAAGCTCTTTATTCCCTCTCCCCCACAAAAAAAGGCCAGAGGAGCTGCTCTGGGAGCAGAGTTGTCTTGTCAGCATGGATAACCTTGGAAGGATGGGAACAGGGAGGAGGCTAGCAAGGTCTGGTCCATCAAAGTCCTCTCTGTCCCATTGTTTCTGAGTGACCCTGCAAACATTTCCTGCTTTTCATCTTCCTGTGAAGTGCATTCCTTCTGCTTGAAGTCCCAGACCCCAACAACCTCCTCCTTAGTTCAGGATGACGTGTGTACCTCCTTGAGCCTCACTGTCTTTGGAATTTCCACATCTGTGTGGATGCCCTGCATGTATGCTATCAAATTGGATTTTCTTCTGTTAAAGTGCCTCATGTCAATTTGATTCTTAGTCCAGTTAGAAAGTGCTTGATAGTATTTAAAGCGATGGCTTTGGCCATTTAGGGGAGCTACTGTTTTCCTGGGTCTCTCCCATGTATACAGGAGGGATGAATGTTATTCAGCCTCTGTTTTTCTCCTGTTAATCTGTCTGCTGTCAATTTAATTATTAAACCAGTCAAAGAACCTAGAAGGGCAGAAGAAAAACTCTGCCATCCCTGCAGCCCCGGACTTGCCACTTGTTGCCTTATTGTAACTGTTTGTCTGGTTACTTCTGTATCTGTTTAATTCTTTTCTTTTTTCTTTTTTTTTTTTTTTAAGATTTTATTTATTTATTTGACAGGCAGATCACAAGTAGGCAGAGAGGCAGGCAGGGAGAGGAAGGGAAGCAGGCTCCCCGTTGAGCAGAGAGCCCAATATGGGGCTCAATCCCAGGACTCTGGGATTATGTAAAAGTCCCCCCTTATAACTAACTATTTTCCCTTTCTTTCTTTCTTTCTTTCTTTCTTTCTTTATTTCTTTCTTTCTTTCTTTTTTTCTTTCTTTCTTCTTCTTCTTTTTTTTTAAGTATGCTCCACACTCATCGTAGGCTTGAACTCATGACCCTAAGATCAAGAGTCACATGCTCTACCAACTGAGCCAGCCAGGTGTTCCCAAAGTTCCTCTTTCTGAGGGTAGAAGCCTTGGGCATTTACACAGTGTTCTAGACCACCAAGAATCAGTGTGATTTTAATTCATATACTTATTTTTTCTTTTAAAGTAAGGCATACTCCCATTTGCAGTCCTTCATGTGGATGTGTCCGGAGTCTTGGAAATTTGACTACCCTACATTCTCTTACAAATGGACCTTGAGGGGTGCCTGGGTGGCTCAGTGGGTTAAAGCCTCTGCCTTCGGCTCTGGTTGTAGTCTCAGGGTCATGGGATCGAGCCCCGCGTCAGGCTCTCTGCGCGGTGGGGAGCCTGCTTTCTCCTCTCTCTCTGCCTGCCTCTCTGCCTACTAGTGATCTCTGTCTGTCAAATAAATAAATAAAATCTTAAAAAAAAAAAAAAAGGACCCTGAAAGCTCTTTTAGCCCATTTGGTAGGAGACAGCAGGTATTTGTATGTGCTTGACCATAGAATAGTCCTCCTCTGTCGGGGAAGATCATCCTATTCCCCCCAGTACACAGATTTGGGAGGGATGCCCATGGAGTGGTGAGGGAGGATGGGGACCCCACCTAGCCAGTCAGATCAACAAAGCAATCCTGGAGCGATGGGGTGATGGGTATCACAGTCAGATGGCTCTCACAGCCAGTGTGATCTTATTTTTAAATCTGAGGTCCAAGTTGCTTGTTTCAGTCCCTTGAACCAGGAAGACTCCTGACCTTTGCTCATGGGTCTTTGTGGTGCGGAAAATTCTCTTGACTCTGCTCCCCATCCTACTCTGACTGCTCCAGCGTGGGGACACGTGCTTTGTGGACCCCCAGGAATGGGTGGGATCCTGTGAGGATTCTTCTTGGCTGTCTCTTTCCCTGGCTCTTTCCGTTAAACTTCTGGCTGGTCTGCTGTTCTGCTTGTCTCTACTAGGATCATGGAGCTACCATCCCTATTAATGGTTTGCCCAAGATGTGCTTATCTCTGAAGAATCTACAAACCTTCATAGCACCAGGACACTATTGCCTTTGACTTTGAAGATAAAGGGCAAAGGACATGAAGAAGTCTTTCTCTGGGGCTTGAGCAGCGTAAGTCTGAAAAGCATATGTTGACAGTTATGGGTCATGCCGTGACAGCGTTGAGCACCAGCTTCAAGTGAAATAATCTTTAATTTTATCTTTGATTAAGTCTGTATTTGTATGCCTATGACATGGGGGCTTCTAAAGTGTGGGGTCCAGGCTAGGGGCTCCTCTTGTCTGTATCTTAATGTAATGTCATTCTATACCCCATTCAACTACACTTTTCATCTCTTCCCTTCTCTTCTCTTCTCTTCTCTTCTCTTCTCTTCTCTTCTCTTCTCTTCTCTCTCCCTTCCCTTCCCTTCCCTTCCTTTCCCTCCTCTCCCTCATTTCCTTCCTCCCTCCCTCCCTCCTTCTTTCCTTCCTTCCTTATTTTCCTTCCTTCTTTCTTAGCCAGAATGCCCTGGTTCACAAAAGTACAGTATTTTATAGCATTTGTCTTTATAACAGGCTCACATGGCCTATTCATTACTTAGAAGTTTCTCACAGAAAGAGAAAGGCAAACATAAAGCCATTTGGTTAAAACAATACAATTTTAATTCATGAGTCTTTGTGGTCTGATGAAGGAGTCGATGATTAAGGGTGCCCTAGGCAAGTGTTCACTATTATGCTAGACAGCCTGTCTTCCATACAGAATGTCCTATCTCCTGGGTGGTCATGGTCAGAGGTGTGCTTGTCTTGGAACACTGAGTCTGGATCGGGCGGCCTGTCAAGTGCCTTCTGGGCTACTGCAGTGTTTGTGGAGGTGGCTAGAAAGGCCAGGCAGACGCTGATGGACCTTTTTGACAACATTTCTTCCATCTCCAGATGCAACGACAGTATTTCCTGTTCTCTTAAGACTCTAACATCAGGGGCACCTGGGTGGCTCAGTGGGTTAAGCCTCTGCCTTCAGCTCAGGTCATGGTCTCAGGGTCCTGGCATTGAGTCCCGCATCGGGCTCTCTGCTCAGCAGAGGACCTGCTTCCCCCTCTCTCTCTGCCTGCCTCTCTGTCTACTTGTGATCTCTCTCTGTGTCTAATAAATAAATAAAATCTTAAAAAAAACTCTAACATCAGAGAAGAAGCCTACCTCACTTTCTAAGATCATTGCCTCTCCTTCCTCCACACATGAGAAAGCTTCTGCTCTTCCCTTGTCCTCTCATCATGAAGAAATCCATCCAATAGAAAGGTCGGTGCACCACTGAGCCTGGTGTCATGGTGACAAGTGCTTTTGAAACGAAATACGGCACGAGGTCAAAGTTTCTCCTGATGAAGTTGTTCATTTCATACTTATTGAGAGATTCCTGTATGCTGGGCTCTTGGGTGACTCCATGATGGAAGACATACAGGGTCACTGAAGGCATGGGGCCTGGGGTGCTGACCTGGGGGTACATGAGTATAAAAAGCTTCTCCAGCAGTGCTCCCAACATGGCCAATGAGTCCCAAAGAATAACACAGGACATGGATGCATGAAAGGCAGCACCAGGAAGGCTGAAGATACACTGTAAACAGGAAAGCTCTGCCCTGCCCACATCCAGCACTGAGTGCCATCAGTATCTAGAGAGGAAAGGCTGAGCGTGAGTGGCCAACTTGCCCTGCAGACCCCCTGCAGCATTAGTAATTGCTATGTAGAAGGCAACTTTGTGGAGAGGGTGGACAAAGACAAAAGCCCATGTGGCTGGGGCTGAGCCAACAGAGGGCAGGGGTGGAGGGACAGCTAGTGTTGGGAAAATAGAATTAAAAACAAATCTCCCAACCCCAAACCATCTCCACAAAGGTAGAGGAGAAAGGAAACACGTGATTGAATAAACTTAAACCAGAATTCAGTGGGCTTTGTAAACAATCCGCTAAGAGATTGCTGCAAAGACGGAAAGAAACCTTGCCTTCTGATGCAACCAAGTGGGTACAGGTCCCTACAAACATGTTCCCATCATAAACAATGATTAATTCTCAACTAAGAGTGCTGGACAGCACAATTGTCACACTGAGTCCATCCTATCCTCTCTTGGTGGTTGGGGGGACCATCTGGGTAGCTAACTGGCTTTGAACAAAATAAACGAGACTCCTGCCCTCCCACAGAAATTGGATAAAGGGGGTGCTATCTTCCTCAATCATGTTTCCAAGAGATGCTTCCAGGAGTCCAGAAAGTCCAGAAAGACTTTTCTGGGTCTGGCAAGAGGATTCTTCAGCTTTAAAAAGTCTCACATGCATTTCAAATGGACAGAGGAAGAGTTCCCAAGTTTTCTAAAGCAAATGCTCTAAGAAAAGGGAGGGGAAGCAAAATCTCCATCCTTATTCTCAACAGGGGAATTAAACATCTTAATTTTTTTGCTTGTATCTGCTCTTACCCTAGACAAGCAGAGCATGTGGGCCTCGAAAGTCTCAGTGAGGAATTTGGGTTTACTCTGAGCTTGATGGGAAGCCCGGGGAGGTCTTGAGCTGACAACGTTTCAAAGGTTTAGTCTCGGTGCTGAGTGGAGACCTGGCCCCCAGGCTTGGCCTGATGTCTGTAGGGAGGAAGCGGCCTTTGGAGGCACCAGAAGGTTGAAAATGGAGCTGATTTCCACTGATGGTTTGTGCCAAGGAGCCAAGCGGGTCTGCTAACTATAGCACTTAGGGGTGTTTCTTGGTATTGTTCTGCTGGGGCCCCAGATTCCTGTATAATGAGTGTCATCTGGTCATTGTGGAATATGCCAATGTTCTTCCACTTTTCTGGTCTTTTTTCTAGTACAGTGTCTCTCAAATGTTTCAAACTTCTCCCTAAAAGGTGGAAGTAAAGTAGAGCTCTGAGAAACAAATTCAGAGGAGCTATTTATGAGAAGAGTAAAGAAATGCTAATGAAGGCAGTGGCTCAGGGAAGTCAAATGAGGTAGACAGTAATGTGTGCAACCATAGGGCAAGGCTGTGAATGTGCCCACCTCCTGAGAAAGCAAGCAAAGAGAGACGGCATTGCCCAAATCAGACCAAAACCCGTTTTTTGTTTTTTTTTTTTTTTTCTTTCAGGTTTTCCACCTGGATCCTTTGTGCCTTCATCATCCTTTATGTAACCTTTTGCTGGGAGAATATTCTAGCTAAAAAAACAGGTCTCTGAAAAGAAGCAAACTAATTACATAGTCTCTTTTATGCTTGTGGCATGGAATCATAAATAGAATTACACACCACACCGCTCTGAACATTTGGTTTCCTCTCTGCCTTGCAGGCTAGGAGCTAATTCTTACCTGTTGGATCCACCTGCTCACCTGAATTCTTGGGCTTGTTTTTGCTCTTATTTGTTCTTTGGCTGTTTGTTGTTGTTGTTGTTGCTCGGCGGCCGGTTGGTTTGGGAGCACTCACCCTGTTTCTGAACCTCTGGCTGTTCTGAAACAAGAAGCTAATTGGATCTTTACAGCTGCAGGAAGATTTGTTTAGTTTTTATATTTTTGCAAGGTCTTCGCTCTCAGAAAACGCCGATGTCATTTCATGTGGTACATGGATCCTCTACCGTGGAAACCTTTGTCTCCTAATTGCATAAGTGTCACAGATAAAGACAAAGTGCCAAATTGTAGAATAAGAAGGACCTTCAGGTAACTTTGGGAGTGAAAGCCCTTTAATCTTTGCACAGTCCTCTCCCTTCTCTGGGGCGAGAAGGCTATTTTGTGCAGCTGTCTGCTGTAACTGGGTATCAGTGGGTTCCACGGCAAGCAGCCTCCTCCTGAGAGCAACACAGAAAGCATTTCATCCCTTCCCTGTCTTGCTCGCTATACCTGGCCACTATTTAGCTGTATGTTTTTTTTTTTTTTTAAGATTTTATTTATTTATTTGAGAGAGAGAGGGATTGAGAGTATGAGTGGAGAGGTAGAGGGAAAAGCAGACTCCTCACTGAGAAGGGAGTCTGCTGTGGGACTCAATCCCAGGACCCTCAGATTATGACCTGAGCTGAAGTCAGATGCTTAATTGAGTCACCCAAGCACTCCCTAGCTGTACAGTCCAGCAAATCACACGTTAATGGTTATAATAACAGTTCACAGGGAACTTGTTAGAACTCTGTTGTAATCAGTTACATATATTATCTTATTCCTCAGAACAAGCCAATGAAGTTGGCAGTTAAAATCCCCATTTTATAGATAAGACAAAGCAAACAGGAATTTGCCCCAGGGCCCTCAGCTGGGAAGTAGCACAGCCAGGATTTGGACACCTGTACCACGATGCTGTGTGGCCCAGGGCTTTGTTAAACCTTCGTGTGGTCATCTGTACCATGAGCTTGTTGACCAGATGTTCTCAAAGCTCCCAAAGACTCCTGGATGCATCCGTGATGGGCAGTGTCTCACTAGTTTGACTGCAGAAGAGGAATGCTCCATGTTGGCTCTGTTCACTCCCCAGAACCTACCCCAGCAGACAAGTTCAGAAACCACTGCAGGCGGGACAAACCAGATAGGGCTCGTCTTCATGGACCAGTGTTCACGGAACTCTGCTCTGTCTGACCGTCAGTGTCTTGCCCTACATCATCGTTCATATACTAGCTGAAATTCTTGCGTCGGATAGAGCCCCCAAACTTCTGGAAACAATTGGTTCTGGGGTTGTTTAATGAAACTAAAGTAAGTTAAGCCTTCTACACCCCAGCTAGAATTCACTTCTCTGTCCTTCGCCCTCACATGTATCCTACCAAGATTTGATCACTGGTGTTTATTACATGTCTTCTTGGTTTCTCCCTTGACAATACAGTGCATGTTCTTTTTTTTTCTTTTTCTTTTTCTTTCTTTCTTTTTTTTTTTTTTAGCCAGGGACCAATTCATTTGTATGTGTTTCCCCTGGCACAATCACTATTGTGTAGTTGGCATTTGGTGAATATACAGCAAATCAGCTGAATCAAAACAAAACAAATCAAATAGACAATGACATATGTAGTGTAAGCCCCTGCAGGCATTCCCCCCCCCCTCTTTTTTGTAATCCAAGTGCTTTATTTAAGTTTTACTTGCCAAGGCATGCACTTTGAAGACAGCTAGCTCAAATAAACACATCACCAGCCACCCCACTCAATAAGGAGCCAACTGTCTCCCCTGCACCGAGGATCTTGCTTGGCGTCCATAACTGACCACAGGGCCGCCTTGCCTGTTCTCTTCCCATGCGTTAAATGCCTGCTGTTGTGTTTTAAATTTACCAATAAGGCCTAAGCCCTGCAAACCCCAGGTCCCCACCCTCCACCCCAATAAAAGCAGAACCCCAGGCCTGCACTCCTCTCTCTCTCTCTGTACCCCCAGCTGTGTGGTGTAATTTCCAGATACTGTTAAATCATCAACCTCTTTCAGTATTTCCTCATGTTGTTGCTGAATGGCCACTTGTCATTGCAGCAAGAACCATGAGGGTCTACCCACTCATAATGCTGGTTTGGAAATGGTGCCGGGGGGGGGGGGTGATGTGTAAGGGAGTCTCACCCAAGCTGGGACTGTGACAAAGCAATAGAAGACGCTGGTTTTCCAACCCAGATGTCAGGGGTACGTGTTGTCAAAGAAGCACTCAGTCTAGTCCAGGAAAAGGGTTGGGAAGAGATTGAACTGAAGCTCTCTGGGCCTGTTATTATACATGGCACATCCAAAACATCCCGCAAAATGGAAATTAACTTCACATTAGTTACGTAGGGGCCAGAGCAGTGTTCCTTCCCATCCCCAAAGACGGGCCACTTTGGCGTGAAAACGATCTTGAGATAAAAAGTAATCAAGGGGCACCTGGGTGGCTCAATGGGTTAAAACTCTGCCTTCAGCTCAGGTCATGATCCCAGGGTCCTGGGATGGAGCTGCACATTGGTCTCTCTGCTCAGCAGGGAGCCTGCTTCCTCCTCTCTCTCTGCCTGCCTCTCTGCCTCCTTGTGATCTCTGTCGGTCAAGTAAATAAAATCTTTAATAAAAAAAAAGTAATCAAAACCCAGCAGATTCAGGAAAAGCTCTTTACCTCCTCCCCTTCCCCCCAACTGCCTAAAAAGAGCTCAGGCAGAGGAGCTGCTCCAGGAACAGAGCTGTGAGCATGGATAACCTTGTAAGGATGGGAACAGGGAGGCTAGGCAGGGAGGAAGCTATCGAGGCCTGGTCCCTCGAAGTCCTCTCTGCCCCATTGTTTCCGAGTCACCTGCAAACATTTCCTGGTTTCCATCTTCCTGTGATGGGCAATCCTTCTGCTTGAAGTCCCAGACCCCTACCCCCTCCTCCTTAGTTCAGGATGACATAGGTACCTCATTGTGCCTGACTGTCTTTGGAATTTCCACATCTGTGTGGATTCCCCAGATGCAAAAAATTAGACTTTCTCCTTAATCTGTCTTATGTCTGGTTTACTCTAAGTCCAGCCAGAAGGACCTTGAAAGGGACAGGAAACTCTTTTTTTTTTTTAAAGATTTTATTTATTTATTTGTCAGAGAGAGAGAGAGAGCACAAGCAGGCAGAGGGGCAGGCAGAGACAGAGAGAGAAGCAGGCTTCCCACTGAGCAAGGAGCCCGATGCAGGACTTGATCCCAGGACCCTGGAATTATGACCTGAGCCAAAGGCAGACGCTTAATGAATGAGCCACCCAGGTGTCCCAAGGACAGGAAATTCTTGCTCTGTGACAATTAACCTGCAGTAGTGTGGCCATCCCATGCATCCGATGTTCCCTAGGATTCTTTTCTCTGTGACATTTTCCTATCCTCAGAGCCTTCACAATCACCCCTGGGAAGACCAGGGTAAGCAAGCATCTTCTGTCTGGCATACTTGTACCAAGGAGAGAAACCTTGGAGGATGTCCATAAAAGAAGAGAAGGGGCTCCTTTGGGCACCCCCTTTGAGCCATGCCTAATAAGAAGAAAATGTCATTTCTCTAGACTCAAAACAGCAGCATATTTTTGCTAACATTAGAATTTTTACTAATCTTCTTCCCGGGGTTCACATTTCAAAAATGAGGCCCTCATCAGAATTGTGTCTTGAAAAATGGAAAAAGCTGGATTTCCTCCAAAGGATCGAAGTAGGAGATCTCTTACTGCCCAAACCAGCGAATGGCGGTGGTGGAGAAGGGACAGCAGCTTCGGGGAGTGGTCAGGATCCAACTTCTTTGCCATAGATGCCAAGGTGTTAAGCGGCATTCTCCATGGCATTCCAGAACTACTGGCTAAGACTCGAAGCTGAAGACCAGAGATGCCAAGTGGCTTGGGTAGGAGCAGCAGTGTAGACAGGAACCCCAGGGGAAGCGGAACCTGGTGTCTCCCACTTACTGAATTATATAGCACCATGGCCCTTCCACGAGCATGTGTGTTCGTGGGGTAGGACCTTTTGAGAACTGACATATGTTCCCTGGGGCTTTGGGGTCGCATATGTGTAAACATACAGAGTATTCCCAATAGAGCGACTCTTACTTCCAGTCTAGGGATTTCTGAAGGCAGGATACCCACTGGAGTGAGTGGCCCTCGCCAGTGGAGTCTGAGAAAACTGTGTGAGTCTGGGAATAAAGACGGGGTGGCCCTAGGCCAGTCTCCCATAGCCCTTGGAAGGTGCAGAAAAGCCTCTGCATTTACTGAGTTCTTAGAAGCAACAGCATGGAGGTCAAAGGAAGGGTGGCTCTCACAGGCTGTCCAGGGGCCTCCAGACGAAACAGTGGGCTCTAGAGATGGGGAAGTGGACTGCTGAGAGGGTCAGAAGACAAGGCTGTCCTTTCTGGGGCTGAGGAGGGCTCAGCGATGGAGGGGACCGAGGGAAGCCTGCCGTCTATGCGGAGACCACTCTATGTCGATGACCAGTAGTAGTAGATAGAACTAAGCCAAGCCTGACCTGGGGCACACAGCCAGTTCATGGAAAGATCTCTCTCCCTCCCTCCCCACCCCAAGGATTTCCACTTCCTATTCTCCACGCCAGGGCAGAGCTTGGAAGCCAAGCCTTGCCAAAAGAAGGAGCCCCCGTGCCCCACGCTCACCCCTGGACCTGCCTCTCTCCGCCTTCTCCCGGCAGCCAAGGGCAGCACCCCAGCGTGGACTGGGGAGAGGCACCTAACCTCCGAGGCAGATCAGCAGGGAGTTTTCCGCAGAGCTGGCCTGAGCTTTCCCCACCAGCCACCCCCTCCTGCAACCCTGGTCCTGCCAGGGACTAAGAGGGAGCTGGCATGGAAAGGCTGAGCTAGAGGGAGAAATTAGAGTCTTCGCTGGGTCAGTTGAGGCACTTAGATTGTTGTCTGGACCGGAATTTTCCTGTCCTCTGATGCCGTGCCCTCTGGTAACTCGCTGTTCTGTCCGGAGGCCCTTTTCTCAGACAGCCCAGAGCACTTTCTGCGACCCTTCCATCCGGAAAACTGAGACACAAAGCGTATGGGTCCCGTAGCGCCCCAAGGGGAGATCTTTTTCTCTAGACTTTGTGGTGGTTGTGACCCTGGGGACAGCCTCTTCCGCAAAATCCAAGACAAAGGACTGCATCTCATGTAAGAAGTTTGTTCTTTTAGGGAATTCACAGGAATAAGAGAAAGGATTGCTGAGAGGAAGGCAGCTGTCTGGGTGAGTTAGGAAGCCTTCTGACCACAGACGGAAGGACTGTGCCAAGATCTACAGCCTCCAGGGACAGGCAGGGCTGCCCAGCCTGGGACAAAGCAGGTCCTCAGCGGTGCTGTGTACTTACTGCTTAACCAGAACCAGGGTTCAGTTTCGCTCATCAGGGTTCAGTTTACGTTCATCCGGTCGTCGGATGCGTTTTTCACCGCCTCCTGACCCTCTGGGTTCTGTGTTTGCCTTTCCAATGACTACAGTAAATCAGTGATGTTAGAGAATAAAAAACAAGTCAATCTTCCCAGCCAGAAGATAAGATAAAGTGTGCCATAGTAAATGACTATAGGTAAACGACTCAGCGCTTATACCAAAGCCACCCCAGAGGATAACGGCCCCATGTCCTCCTGATTTTCCTGGTCAGAAGAGCTGGTTCCACCAAAGCCAGCCTGGAGCCGCTATTCCCCCAGATGTGGGGTCCCCGGTGCTGCTGGGAAGCAAGCCGGGAGCCCAGGGTGCTGCCCTCTCGCCCGCCCCAGCCCCCACTCTCACCAGCCGTCACCGGGATTCAGCCCTTATCTGAATAGATCCCATTTTCCATGGAAGGCAACCAGCGAGCGCGGGACAAGCAGCCAATTAGGCTCCAGAGCAGGAAACGTACAAGCGGGCATGGGACATCTTGTTACGCCAGAAAGCAGGGAGGCTCTCAGATGAATCACGTTAGAAGTTCACAGAATCTCTTGAGACCTGGCCGTTCCTCTTCAAAAATGTCAAGGTCAGGAAGGACAAAGACGCAGGAGCTGTTCCAGATGAACGGAGGCAAGAGAACCAGATGCAGTGCTTAATCTCTGATTGGATCCTGGAATAGGGTTTGGTTTTGTTTTTAAAGATTTTTTTTTTTTTTTTAATTTGAAAGAGAGAGAGGGAGAGAGAGTATGAGAAGGGAAGGGTTGGAAGGAGAAGCAGACTCGCCCCCGAGCAGGGAGCCTGATGTAGGACCCGATCCCGGAACTTGAGGAGTGTGACCCGAGCTGAAGGCAGTTGCCCAACCAACTGAGCCACCTAGGCGTCCCTTGTTTTGTTTTTATTTTTTAAATTATTTATTTGTTTAAATATTTTATTTACTTGACAGACAGAGGTCACAAGTAGGCAGAGAGAGAGGAGGAAGCAGGCTCCCCGCTGAGCAGAGAGCCAGATGCGGGGCTCGATCCCAGGACCCTGGGATCATGACCTGAGCCGAAGGCAGAGGCCTTAACCCACTGAGCCACCCAGGCGCCCCACTTTGTTTTCATCATTATTGGTGACTGTGCGAGAGTATGTCCTTGTTCTTAGGAGACAGACACTCTCGTGTTTGGGGGACCAAAAACACCCTGCGAGCAATTTACTCTCACATGGGTAAAATGTTATACCTGCAGAAAAGAAAATGATTAAGCAATTGAGATCAAGTGCTAACAATTGGGGAACCCGGAGGGTCTATGAGAACTCTTTTCATCATTCTTGTAACTATCCTGCAAATCTAACATTATTTTTAGAAAAACAAAACAAAACAAAACCCAACAGGGGTGCCTGGATGGCTTAGTCATTAAGCCTCTGTCCTCAGCTCCGGTCGTGGTCCCAGGGTCCTGGGACCGAGCCCGGCATCGGGTCTCCCTGCTCAGCAGGAAGCCTGCTTCTCCCTCTCCCACTCCCCCTGCTTGTGTTTCTTTATCTCGCTGTGTCTCTGTCAAATATATAAAATCTTTAAAACCACAACAACAACAGAATAAGGTCACGGGACACCATCAGCCAAATTCAGAGGGTGGACTATTCTGTAAGCCGCACGAGTGACTTGGTGTCTCCATCACATCAATGCCATTTAAAAAAAAAAAAAAAGGCAGGTAGACTGTTAGCTAATAAAAGACTTCAGACACAATGACTAATTGTAATGTGTGGCTCTTGTTTGCATTCTGCCTTGAACAAACCAGCTAATTTAGACAACCAGAGATTAGGTAATATGATGGAATTATTGATTTTGTTAAGAGTGACAGTGGCACATGACTATGTTTTTTTCCAAATGTTTTTATTAGTTAAAGATGTAAATTAATGTATTTATGGGAGAAATGGCACAATGCCTGCACTTGTCTTTAGAAGGCTGGCAAGGGGTGTAGGGGCGGACAGGAAATAAGATTGGCAAAGCAGGTAATTGTTGAAGCTGAGCAACGAGGAAGTAGGGTTTCGACACCTGATTTCCTCTACATTCATGTATGTTTGAAATTTTCCATTTAAGAACCTTTAAATCAATTACGCCCAAAGACTGCAATTTGAATTCCATTATTTCAGATGACTATTCCTTTTCTCCCACCAGTCAAGTCTTCCGGAAATACGGTTCAGAATCTCTCTCTGGTCCTTGCCTGGCGGTCTGGTGTCTCTTTTGATCCTGCCGGTGAGTGGCCCGCCTGCGCTTTCCTGCTGATTGGAAAGAAATCTAATTTGACTGGATTTCAGACCCAGATTGCAGTCATATGAAATTAAAAAGAAACCATCCAGGGCACCTGGGTGGCTCATTGGGTTAAAGCCTCTGCCTTTGGCTCAGGTCATGGTTCCGGGGTCCTGGGATCGAGCCCCGCATCGGGCTCTCTGCTTGGCGGGGAGCCTGCTTCTTCCTCTGTCTCTGCCTGCCTCTCTGCCTATTTGTGATCTCGGTCTGTCAAATAAATAAATAAATAAATCTTTAAAACAAAAAAAAGGAACCATCCAACTTATGATGTCACTCACCTGTCTCTCCCTCAACTCATGTCTCGGTCTCACTTGATCACATATCTGAATTTTTGACAAAGAAATTAGTTCCACAAATGGAGAATGCAGAAACTCCAGTGTTTACAGAAAATGATATGCTCTTTCCTGTATAATATGCAGACTGGACCTTTGTCGCATGTACCCCCATCCAGCAGTGAGGTTGACAGGCCCGAGGCATTCTTATCTGAAAGCAATTCACTAAGGAAAACTCTGGAAAGATGAAAATGGTAAAGTCTGAATTAAAAGCTGTCACTGAGTTTCATGAAGTGTTCTCAAGAAGCAGACTCTTTTTTTTTTTCTTAAGAACCAGACTCTTAAGTCGTTTGGTACTCACGACTGCAGAAATCAAGATGAAACACACGAGAAAGCAGAAGAAATCTTGAACCATGGGAGAAGCAGATTAACTCCTTGCTCACAAGCACGATACAAAGAAAGAACATGTCAAAACTCACATGCCAGGGGCTCCTGGGTGGCTCAGCCATTAAGCGTCTACCTTCGGCTCAGGTCATGATCCTGGGGTCCTGGGATCGAGCCCCGCATCGGGCTCGCTGCTTGGCGGGAAGCCTACTTCTCCCTCTCCCATTCCCCGTGCTTGTGTTCCCTCTCTCGCTGTCTCTCTGTCATATAAATAAATAAAAATCTTAAAAAAAAAAAACTCACACGCCACTCAGACATAAACTTTAAGGGCAATACTCAAGTCTCAAGTAAATAGCTTGGACATACATGGAAAGATTTAAATTCTGATGTTTGCACAATGAACACCGACTCTTCCGTTTTGGTCATCTCTTTGCCACAGAACTGATTTTTAGTGTTTGCCCGTACCAGGATGGGTTTTTCTTCATCTTCTCACCATCTTTTCTCCCCACCTCCGCTTCCCGAGTGGGAATCTTTGATAAGGGGAGAAAAAGAGACGGTTGTATCTCAAGAGACAGATAAAAAGCAAGAGGAAGATGTGTTTGTTCTAGATGTGTTTTGCCTTTGAACTTCCATGCTGCCCAAAGGGCTGAGTCCAAAGAGAAAAGAGCAAACATGGAAGGTACTTGAGGAAGGTTCGGCCACGTGTCTGAACACAACAGGGCTCCTGGGGCAGCCGGCCAGGAAGTCCTGGTCCGAGAGCTCGTCGGGCCAACAGCAAAGTTTGGGTGCCAGAAGCATCGCTGTCCCCTCCGGCCCGGTCTGGATCTCAAGCCCTCAGGGTGACTTGATTTCCCCATTTCCTTGTAGGAAGTGTCCCTTCCTCTTAAATCTGCCAGAGCTGGTTTCTGTGACTAGCATGAACTCTGACCCATATGGTGCATCAGCGAAAAACAAGAATTCCTGCATTTGTAGAAACTGATGCCTGTGTTATCTGTATTGTTCCTGGGCTCACCCCACCCCCCAGATCCCCAGTCCTCCATTACCTTAGGGCTGCAGGGTTGCCTGGGGCATGGGGTGGGGGAAGTCAGAAGACTAGGGGGCTCTACCTCTTCTTGGGGGAGGGGAGCTTGCTGCTTCTGGGCTGGTTCAAAAGAGTGAGAGGCACGGGGGAGGTTCGCCAGTGGGTCACCGGATTGGTCCCAGAGGGGTCCATGCTCCAGGGGACACCCCAGGTTGTGTATCACCGCTGAAGGGAGCCGTTCTCTGCAGGACCCTGGGCTGTGTGGTTCTTCCTTCATCCCAGGGCTCAGGGCTTCTCAGGGCAAAGGCAGGTAGGAGCAGACCCCCAGCTCTGCAGCCAGTGGGAGGAGATTGGAGGGTCTCTTGGCTTCTTCTTCCACACTGCTGGGCTAGTGACTCAGCCTCGCTTTGCTTCAGTTTTCTTTTATGTAAAATGCAAGTAATAATCATGGTGGACAGGTTGATGCACCCACCAGGTTCCCCAGCGGAAGGATTTCCCCCTTGCCCCCCTTGGTCAGCCCCTGTGCAAGAGCACTTGGCCCGAGACAGCAGTCCCCTTTCATTGATCCAAAGAGTGATGGACAAGGCCGTGTCAGCGCATGGTCTCCGCACTCTGCGGGGTCAACGGAATGGCCATCCGGTCTTCAGCCCTCCCTCCGGGGTCCTCTGCCGCCCCTCTCTTCCCCTGGGAAGGGTTGATGCTGGAGCTCTGCCCCCTGAGCCTCTGGTACAGGGATCTCCGCGTCAGAGATTCCCGGGACCCAGCCTGCCACACACCGCCTTCTCATTTAGACTAAAGTGCACAGAACTTGGGGCTCCTGGGTCACTCATCGTTAGGCATCTGCCTTCGGCTCAGGTCATGATCCCAGGGTCCTCGGATCGAGTCCCGTATCCGGCTCCCTGCTTGTCTCTCTCCCACTTCCCCTGCTTGTGTTCCAGCTCTCGCTCTGTGTGTCTCTCTCAAATAAATAAATGAAATCTTTTAAAAACAGTAATAATGAAAAAATTAAATGCACAGAACTTAAAATTCTCATCACAGACCCAGGCACAAGCGCACAAGAAACATCACGGGGGCTGTTTCTCCTTATGATTAGAGATTTTTAAAAATCATCTCAAAAGACCAAAAGAGGCAACCTCTGTGTGTGCTCACCTTGCCATTTTGACTGGAATGCCAAAAAGCAAACGCAGAAGCAAGAGCCATCAGGGTTTTTGAGATCTCATTCACATACCATACAATTCATCTGTTGAAAACAGACATTTATGGCTTTTAGTATATTCCCAGAGCTGTGCACACATGACCACAGTCAATGTTAGGATGTTTTCATGACTTCCCCAAAATACCCTGTGCCCGCTAACGGCGACTGCTCTTTCCTTCCAGCTCACCCCAGCCCCAGGTAACCCCCAACCTACTTTCTGTGTCTATAGATTTGCCTTTTCAGGACATTTCATGTAAATGGAATGATACCACGTGTGGCCTTCTGTGTCTGAGTTTTTCACTTAAGATAGTATATTCAAGGTTTAGCCATGCTGTAGCTACTCTGTTCCTTTTCATGGTTGACTTACATTCCGGTATGTGGACAGACCACACTTTGTTTCTCCATCCACCAGGTCCCGGGTACTTGGGTTGTTTCCACCTTTCAGCTATTATGAATAATGCTGCTATGAACTTTCATGGCAAAGTTTTTCTGTGGGCATAGTTCCCCCCCACCAGCTTTATTGAGATATTGATGTTCAACATTGTGAAAGTTTCAGGTACCTGGGTGGCTCAGTGGATTAAGCCTCTGTCTTTGGCTCAGGTCATGATCCCAGGGTTCTGGGATCGAGCCCCGTATGGGGCTCTCTGCTCAGCAGGGAGCCTGCTCCCCTCTCTCTCTCTCTGCCTGCCTCTCTGCCTACTTGTGATCTCTCTCTCTCAAATAAATAAATAAAATCTTTAAAAAAACCAAACAAACAACATTGTGCAAGTTTAAGGTGTCTAACATGTTGATTTAATACACATACACAGGGTGCCTGGGTGGCTCAGTCAGTGAAGCATCTGCCTTTGGCTTGGGTTGTGATCCTGGAGTCCTGGGATGGAGTCCCTGCTCAGCCGGGAGCTTGCTTCTCCCTCTGCCTGCTGTTCCCCCGCCTTGTGCGCTCTCTCTCTCTCTCTGTCAAATAAATAAAAACCTTAAAAAAAATACACATACACAGCAGAATGATTTCTACCATGATGTTAGCTAACATCCCCAATCACGTCACATAATGACCACTGGGTTTTTTTTTTTTTTTTTGGTGAGTGTGGACTTCTTTTTGATTTCACATGGGTGTAGAGCTAGGAGTAAAATACACCGAATCATATGGCAATTCTTTAATTTTTGGAGGAACTGCAGCTGTTTCATAAAGCAGCTGTCTCATTTTACAGTCCCATTGAGAATGTGAGGGTTCCAACTTCCCCACCTCCTCATCAACCACTCCTTTTTATCTGTCTTGGCCATTCTGATGGCTGTGAAGTAGTGGCTCATGTTTTTGACTTGTGTTTGATTTGCACATTGAGCATCTTTTCATGTGCTTGTTGGCCATTATGTATATCTTCTTGGCAGAAATGTCTACTCAGATCCTTTGCTTATCTTAAAATTGGGTTATTTTGGATATATATATTTTTAAAAGTTTATTTATTTATTTTAGAGGGAGAGTGTGCCTATGTGGGCAAGTGAAGGGAAGTGAAGAAAGAGGATCCCAGCAGACTTCCCGCTGGGGGTGGAGTGCCACATGGGGCTCTATCGCGTGACCCTGAGATCATGACCCCAGCGGAAACCAAGAAGAGTCTGGTTGCTCAACTGCCCGGAGCCACCCGAGCACCCCCGTCTTCAATATTGTTTCCCTCTTTTATAAAAGAAGAAGGTTACTGTGTCCTTCACAGATTTGTCGTGGAGATTTCACACAGTGTTCTGCACGTCGCAGGCACCCCCAAAAGTTAGTGAACCTTCATCTCACCTCGCCTTTAGAGTGGAAACCGAGTCAGATTCACTTAGCATTACATCACCGAGCGCAGCGCTTTGCACGAAGACAGGCTCAATAAACTTCGGAAAGTATAAATGTGCCAATTCACACCGCTCAAATATTCTAATTGGAACCTTGCGTGGTTCGCCCCCTTGCTCCCATTACTTTCGGTGAACCTCTTCTTTTGAGAACAATATTCTTAATTTTATTCCCCTTGCCAGCTGCCTCCTGTCCCGAAATTTCGCTGGCACCATCAGGGAGGCTGATTACAAGACAAGCAAAGACGCCTCCCGGCAGGCTGACGTGTAAACGAGAACCCTTTGAAGGAGCTAGAGGACCGACAGCCTGTCAAACACAACCTGCCGCTTTTTGGAGAGCGCAGCGGAACGTAATTAAAGTCATTACAGAAGTGAGAAAAATGAGATTTTTTTTTTTTCCCCAAACCCCCTGACTGCTTACTGACAGTTATTTAACAGTTCAGTAACCCGTCACCAGCCAGCCCCGGCTGAGGCATGGCCCTCGTTCTCATTAGGAGGGGACGGGGCCACCGACCAGCCCAAAGATCTGGGGCGGGGAGGGGAGGGTCCCCGCTAGGGTGTGCACGGGAGACCTCCAGGCGCGAGTGCTGCCTGACCGCTCCCTGAGCGCTGCTTCGGGGAACCCGGCTCAGCGGCCTGGGGTCCACCGGGAAAGCTCAGGGACGGTGAGGCCAGGCGTCTCATTCCACCTTGCACCTTCTTGAAAGCAAAGGCACCCCGGGGGACCTAGGGGTGCGTGCCGCTGTGCGCTCACGTACCCCAGGCCCGGGTAGAGCCGGGAATGTGGAAAACAAGGCGTGTGTGTCTTGGATTCAGCCCCAGGACGGCGGGGGAGGTGGGTGGGGGGTTCTGAAACTCTGGGTCACTTTCTCTCGAACCTACTGGAGGGCCGGCCCGGGGAGGGCGGGGGGATGAAGGTGGAGATGGGCGGCTCCTGGGTGCTGGGACCCGCGCGACTTCGTGTCCCCATGCAGGGTGCCCTGCTCAGGGACTGTCCCGGGGCTCCTGGCCCTGCCGCGGGAGGGCACTGGGAGCCGGCTCCGGGCCGCCCAGCTCGCCAGGCCGTACCTCGACGCGGCGGGCTGCGGGGCGCGGGGACCGAGCTCCCGACTTGAGCCGCGGAGGGGCGGCGCCCGGAGGGTCCTGCGAGCCCACGGCTGGCCGCGCGGACTTCGCAGGAGGCGGGGCAAGCGGGACTCCAACCCCAGCCCCCGGCAGCCAGTGGTGACAAGGGCGACGCCTGGTGTGGGCGGGACAGACCAGCTCGCGCTCCTTATTGGGCAAATGCCCCTGTCCATCACTGAGGAAAGGCGACTGGACATCCAGGACTTCCCCACCTCGGGAAGGCGGGCTCTGGGGAGATGGGCGGAAGCGCTACCCAATAGCAGTCGAACTCGTGGCCTGCACGAGAGACTGGCAGATGCTCTAACCACTGAGACGTCGCGGAGCTTACTGGCTATGCCAGTGATTGGTGGGCGGCGCTCGGGGCGTTCAGGCGCGGGGCGCTTCATAGTCTGGAAAACGGGCTTCCAACGGACCCGCGGCTGGGGGTGATGCTGCGGCGAGTGTTTCGTCTTGAGTGAGGCTCGAGGCTTTCACGGAGGCTCCTGAGTTTGACTTTTCCTGAAATTAGCCCAGATTTTCCGGGCCCCTTGCTAAAGCACCCCCCACCCCCCGTGCAGGAGCGGGGCCGGACGAAGACGGGCGCTGCGCCCGCAGGGGCCTCGTGCGTGTTCCTGGGTTAAAGCGAAGACCCAGTGGACGAGACTCCGTGGAAAACAGGGACGAGGAGAACGGAAGATTGCGGGGTGGGGGTGTGTGTTAGGAGCCCCTGGAAATTGGAATGGATGCTCAGCCTTCCTCGGAAGAGAAAGATGCGAGTGAAAAGTCCCCCGTCAGCTGGCGGGAGTCCGGACTCGGGCGAGGTACTGCCTCGAGCTGGTGCAGAGACGCGCTCTCTCGAGTCGCGGGCGGGCTGCGAACTGGCCCAAGCCCCGAGGGTGGGGGGGAGGGCGGTCTGCGAAGTGTCACGTGTTCATGCACCTTGGGCCCAGCCACCCATGTGGGGGGATCTGGTCTGAAAATACGCTTCCGCAAACAGGGAACTCCGAATGCACAGTTTGTTGGAATTCGCCAAAGGTGGGAAACTGCACGAACGGCCATCAGCAGGGGAGGGTTTGCAGAGGCTGCGGGTCGGCCGCCCCAAGGGAGCATTCTACGGACTCTAGCATTAAAGAGAAGGAGAGAGCCAGCGGTTCTTTCCGTGGAGTGAGCTCCGGAGACGGATACAGGCCGCTCCCTGGAGCAAAAAGGTGCTTCAAGGACAAAACCAACACTAATAAAAATGGTTGCACGTAAGGGATAGAGGTGGTGGGGGTGCATCTCGTGGGAGACTTAGGGGGGAAATAGAATAAAAATAAAGTGATGCTGGGACACCTGGGTGGCTCAGTCGATTAAGCGTCTGCCTTTCGGTTCAGGTCATGATCCCAGGGTCCTGGAATCAAGTCCCCACATGCTTCCTTGCCCCTCTCCCTCTGCCTGCTGCTCCCCTTGCTTGTGCTCTCTGTCAAATAAATAAAATCCTAAATAAAAATAAAGATATACCCATAATAATAGTAGAAAAAAAAAACAAACAAACAAAAATCAGTGACAGTAGAAATCCGCCCAATTGACCACTGTTCTGGGACCCGACATTAGATCCTGAAAGCACACGGATGCTAGGCTGGGTGGGCCTCAAGTTCTCTATAACAGGGCCACAATGTAGATGGGGCTAAGGGTTTCTGGCAGCCTGCCCCTCTCCAGGGCTCCTCCAGAAGATGAAGGCAGAAAGAAAATGACTTTGACCTACTTTCGGGTTTATATGACCTTGCCCTCCAAGGTTAGAAGTGGGGGTGGGTTGTGGATCCCAGACAGCGAGAATGAAGGGCCTAGGAGGTGACCGCGGACTTCTCCGCACCCAGGCATCCCTGTGGAATATGGCTCAGAAGGAGACAAGAGCTCCTTGCGTCCCTTCTCCAGCACTGCTTGGTTCCACGAAAATGAAGCCGTGGCCCTCAGAAGGCATGTGGCCCAGCTGGATCCAGCTGTCCTGACACATGAGGTCTTCCAGGCCCAAGAGCTGCCCGGAGGATAAACTTGGCCTCTGTTCATCTGAGTTCAGGGAGATCCTGTGGACAAATGTGTTTTCTCACAATCAGACTGGGAAGACCAGAACAAGCCCAAAGTGATCTGTTTTTAAAAACTATTTCAATTTACAGATGTTAAAAAATTGAGAACAAGGGGTGCCTGGCCGACTCAGTCAATAGAGGGTGTGACTCGATCTCAGGGATGTGAGTTTGAGCCCCACCATGGGCGTAGAGAGTGGTTAAAAAAATATTTATACTGAGAACAAGTACGAATCATCCAAAAAGGGGAAAAAAGAGCTATGTGCACCAGGAGTTCACAGCAAGTTTGTTCCAGGTTTTAGGTTTTAGGCTGCCCTTAGAGCTGCTTTGATGGCACGTTTTTTTCAACATGGCCATTTTTAGTACAGAAAGTGGGGAGACACCTAATTTTCCCGGATGCTGGCAGTTACAACAGACTTTTTTTTTTTTTTTAGACAGAGAGAGCACAAGCAGAGGGGGGTGGGCAGAGGGAGAAGCAGACTCCCCCGCTGAGCAGGGAGCCTGACTCTGGACTTGATCCCAGGGCCCCGAGATCGTGACCTGAGCCGAAGGCAGACACCCAACCAACAGAGCCACCCGGCGCCCCTACAACAGACATTTTGATGGAAGGCGGCCCTGAAAAGTTCCTAGCAAGTGGAGTCTGGTGAATAGAAACGAATTGTCAAAATGAACTATTGGGACTTCATCAAGATCAAAAGCTTTTGCACAGCAAAGGAAACAGTTAACAAAATCAAAAGACAACTGACAGAATGGGAGAAGATATTTGCAAACGACATATCAGATAAAGGACTAGTGTCCAAAATCTATAAAGAACTTAGCAAACTCAACACCCAAAGAACAAATAATCCAATCAAGAAATGGGCAGAAGACATGAACAGACATTTCTGCAAAGAAGACATCCAGATGGCCAACAGACACATGAAAAAGTGCTCCATATCACTCGGCATCAGGGAAATACAAATCAAAACCACAATGCGATATCACCTCACACCAGTCAGAATGGCTAAAATCAACAAGTCAGGAAATGACAGATGCTGGCGAGGATGCGGAGAAAGGGGAACCCTCCTACACTGTTGGTAGGAATGCAAGCTGGTGCAACCTCTCTGGAAAACAGCATGGAGGTTCCTCAAAATGTTGAAAATAGAACTGCCCTATGACCCAGCAATTGCACTACTGGGTATTTACCCTAAAGATACAAACATAGTGATCCAAAGGGGCACGTGCACCTGAATGTTTATAGCAGCAATGTCCACAATAGCCATACTATGGAAAGAACCTAGATGTCCATCAACAGATGAATGGATCAAGAAGATGTGGTATATATACACAATGGAATACTATGCAGCCATCAAAAGAAATGAAATCTTGCCATTTGCGACAACATGGATGGAACTAGAGCGTATCATGCTTAGTGAAATAAGTCAAGCAGAGAAAGACAACTCTCATATGATCTCCCTGATATGAGGAAGTGGTGATGCAACATGGGGGCTTAAGTGTGTAGGAGAAGAATCAATGAAACAAGATGGGATTGGGAGGGAGCCAAACCATAAGTGACTCTTAATCTCACAAAACAAACCGAGGGTTGCTGGGGGGAGGGGGGTTGGGAGAAGGGGGGTGGGATTATGGACATTGGGGAGGGCATGTGCTTTGGTGAGTGCTGTGAAGTGTGTAAACCTGGTGATTCACAGACCTGTACCCCTGGGGATAAAAATATATGTTTATAAAAAATTAAAAATTTAAAAAAAAAAAAAAGAAAGAAAGAAACGAATTGTCTGCAGACTTGGGTTTTTGCGCACTGCAGGTGTGTGATGTGTGGGGCGGGTGACAAGCCCCTGCTGTTTGTGTCACGTAGGAAGCAGCGGTGGGGGGCGCAGGGGAAGGGACTGAGAGTTGTGGGGCAGAGACTCTGGGCATCCCAAAGCCTCTTGAGCCCCAGACTGGCTTCTGTCAGCCCCTGTGGCTCTGGGCCCTGCATGGCTATGCCACGTCGGTGGCACCACATCGGTGGCGGCCCCACCATGGCCTGTCTTACGGGAGTCTCACCCGGTATGCACTCTCTCCCTCCGGCCCTGCTGCTTCCTTCCCTGTACTTTGGTTTTACGCGGCCCTAATGGTATCGAGGTCGTTTTCTTCCACCCAACGCTGTGAACGAGGGGAATCTCCTCTTGGTTTCAGCGTGCGGGTGGGGTGGTACCTTGGGGTGTGTTACGGCCTTGCCATTGACTCTGAGGACGCCAGGAAACATCTCAGCATGGGTTCTTCACGTTTCCGGAGCCGGATCAGTCCCGGTATCTGTCTGGTGGGACACATGGGTGGGAGGTGAAGTGGGTTCTGAGTGGACTCTTCTGACCACAGTGGACTCGAAGGGGCCCCAGTGGGGCAGTTGAGGGGACAGGTATGGTATAAGCATGGGTGGAAATGGCGGCAGAGCCATCCCCACAGTCCCAGTGAGTGGGCAATGCTTCCTTGAAGCATCAGAGGCTCAGTATGAAACCTGGGCAATGGGACCGCCACCCAGGAAGTGTGCGGGGTGCTGTGTGCAGCATGCTTCAGAGGCTCCCAAGTCCCCACCAGGTGACTGATCTGGTGTCTGCGCAGCCACCCCCTCCCCCATCCCTTCCTCACAGAGTCCTGATGGGGTCCTCTTCTCCACTCCTATGAACGGCCCCGTGTTCATGGGAACCCAGCCCCAGACCCAGGTACCTCAGCCAACCTTGGTCAGCCCATCTCCTCACTGGAGATTGGTTGAGGCGTGAACACATGACATATTCTGGCCAATCGGGACCTTACAGGAGGTCGGGGCCTGGGCAGCGGGACAGGCGCAAGGGTTCCCTCACTCCTATGGACCTTTTCCTGCATCTGGATGCGACATGTGAGCTCCTGCGGCAGTCTTGCAAGGATGAGGAAGGCTAGTGGGCCCCAGGAGCCCGAAGCACAAGGAATTTGGAACCACGGAAACGGCCGCATAGGCCCATTCTGCCTTTGGGCTCCTCTGTGCCCCCACACCCCTCTGGTTTGCTGCCGTACGGTCTTAGTGGATCCAAGGGTATGAAAGCTCCTTGAGTTCACTTTCCAGAGCCCTGGGGATTTTGACTCAAGTACACAGGAGTCCTTCGTGTTTGGTGTCATCAGAGAAGAAGGATCCAGGCAGGAGAAGACGAAAGCCCATCAGCCGGCACCAGGGCAACGCACTGGACAGGGTGGCCCCGGGATGGTGGCCCGGTCTGCCACCGCACCCAGTGGGTGGGGAGTTGCAATGATGGGGAAGGGGTCGCTGGGAGATGACAAAGGGAAGAAAGAACTCTTAAAATCAGATTAAAAAAAAAAAAGAGCAGTGACAAAAGATGATTTTTAACAAAGAAAGAACCACAGACATTAGGCTGGAACGCAGAGGTCAGCTCCCCGTTCCGTGCAGGTTGTCACACGGAAGCAGACGGAGTCAGGACCACAGAAGGGAGGCACCCGGGGAGAACTCCAGCGCCGAGCCCGAGGAAGGGAGAGGGACTCACTCCCGCCATCACGGACGTCAGGGGCGCAAAAGGCCACTGCTTCTTTGAGTTCACTGTACTGAGTTAGCTTTATTCCAGCAAATACAAAATATTTATAAGAATTTCGCAGGTTCTCTCCTCACCAGACCCTCCCGAATTCCGTTTGCTGTGAGCTTTCGTGCTAATGGAACAGAAACGGCCTGTGCAGCACGGAGGAACCGCTGTCTCCCCCCGTCCCACGTTGGCGGACCCCAGGAGCCTACGGAGCCCCCGAGCTGTCCCAGACACCGTCCCCATCAGGCCATTTTGGGGTTTTCCGGCGTGCTGTCTGTGGAAAGGCCCTTTCCCTGCACACATGGCTGTCTTCTCCCGAAGACCTTCATCTCCCTTATAGGCGGGCACCATGTTGCATCTTTGATGTCTCTCTCTAGCAGGGGCACAGTGCTGGGTGTGTTATAAACACTCAAACGAGCCTCCCTTCCTTAAGTGGGAAGTCCGTGTCATGCTTAAATGGGAGGGGCTCTTCGCGGGTCCCAGCTCTGAGGGCACTGATCAGTTCCAGCACGGAAGGTGGGTGTTGAGGGGTTGAGTTAGGGTTTTTGCTAAAAGCACGCTCCGAGCCTGGGACAGGCAGCAGCTGGCATCCCTGGGCACAGTGCCCCTCCCCCCCACCTGCCCGCACCTGGTGTGGAAAGGATTCGGGGGCGCCGTGCAGAAGATGGGTAACAGGTCCTGCTGCCTGGGTGTCCAGCCTAACAACGCTGCCCCCTCATTCTGCCTCAGAAGGCTTTCTGGAAGCCTCCGGAACTGCGGGGAGCATTCTCTTAGCAAATGCGTCTAACCCTGATGACCGTGATCCTGATTCCTATAAAAGGAGGACTAAGCTGTGGGAACTGTACCATCAGTGCCATCCACCTCTACAGCTATGTCTGGGGGAGGGAAGGAGCCTGTGGATGTCTGCATGGGAGGGCCCGGACCTCGCCGGACGAAGGCCATCTACATGTCGTAGAGCCGGAGCTGCTCCTGCACATCGCCAGCGGACATCTCCCCGAATGTCTCCTTGTTGTCCTGCATGAGCTTGAAGATGGCTGCCAGCTGCTCCTTCTGCACTCTGTGGGGAAGAGAGGACAGAGAGAGAGGAGAAAGGTGCTCCGAGCCCAGGGTGGCAGGGGCGCTGGGGGCCCTGCTCTATCCGCTACTGCTGAGTCTGCTTTCCAGGACAAGAAGAGAATCAAACCGCACCAAAACGCACTCAAAGCTCAACGACCTCAGCTGGAAGGTTCTAAAAGCCGGCTCTAGGTCTTGGGTGTTCACTGCAGGTCTGGGGACGCGAGTGACTGTGTGGGTTCCGGTGCCCCTGTTTCCCCTTGGGACCCCTTTGAGCATTGACCTCGCACGTCGGGGGAGGTAACGAGGAGAGGCCCGTTCTGTTAGGTGGCCGGAGAGCGAGCCCCCGAAGAAACAGGTTAGCGACAGCCTCAGTTTAGAGGGATGAGGACAAAGACCATGGCCGACCGAGACGGAGGGGGCGCACGTGGAGGGGCCCATGGGGGCTGACTCAGAGCTGGCATGGGGTCTCAGCAGGGGACTCAGTAGGGGAAGGGGCTCAGCACCTTTTCCTTTCCCTGATTTGCGCAGATACCTTATGGCCAGCGGGGGCCCTGCCTCTCCTGCCATAGACCGGCCCGCACAGGCTGGGCTGCTGGGACTGACCAGCTGCTGTCTTTGTGAGGCTCCGCCACACCATCTGACTGGCACAGGGCAACTCCCAGGAGGGCAAACATTTGGAAAGGGTGGGGCAAGACTTCCTCAGAGAGCAGGGACCATCTGCGGTTCCCGTCCCCGTGCCGGCTGTTTGCACGGCTGGAGTCTGTCTTCTGCGTTATCTCTGGGGCCACCACACCCTGCTCCTGGGCCCTCTCAGCCTCTCCCTGCAGCTGGCAATGCCACAGACACGGGCAGGTCCCACGTGGCTGGGCTCTGGCACAACCTCCGGCCACCCAGCACCCAGAAGGCTGCCCGGGGCCGGACTGGGGTCTGAGCATCTGGTCTTAACACGTGCGTCTCAATAGATTTCCTTCTGTGGGAACCCCATGTCTCCCATCCAGAAGTTGGTTTTCTGGCTACATCTAGAAACTCAAACATTGAAGTCCCAAACCCGAGCCTCTCTTTGTCACCCCGCGAATGTGCTTTCTACAGTCTGTTTTCCCATCTGGAGGAGAAGGAGCCTGCTGTAGGTGTTTGGTACCCCACCGTCCGAAGACAGCACTGAGAACTGAAAGCGTGTGTGTTGAGCTCCTTGGATGAAATCAGCATCTCCCCATCCCGGGCGACCACAGATTCCCAGATATTTTTGGTGGTTGTGGTGTTTGGGCACTTTTAACAGGAGTGGATCTATGGCTTGGACTAGGCTAGAGAGCAAGAGGCATTCAAAGTGAGAGAGAGCTCAAATTTTAATGGGTTCAAAAGGAGATTATTTTTTTTAAAACAAAGCAAAACTGAAAAAACACACAGTAACCGAGATCATCTACTCCAAGTTTATTGGGCTGAACAAAGGCCGAATGCACAGATCCAAGCCATCAGGAGTATGTGAGGCCTGGTGCCTACAAGGCCCTGGCAGGAAGAGTCCAGACAACTAACTAGTTAGATAACTAACCTGGAGGGAGTCACCTACTTACTGGATCCGTAAGATCCCAGCCTGGGCAGGGCCGTTCTTACTGCTGTGTGGGGACATGTGTGCCACCAAGCGTACATCTCCTCGTCACACGGCTTAGCGTGGCTTACCCACTATTGCCTGGTCTGCTCTCCGCCCCTAAAACCCAAGCTTTTAGGCCCAGAGGAAGAGGTCACTGGGAATGTAACATTGCCCCAGAGGTCGGCATCCTGGCCTTCCATTAAATGGCAAAAAAGTTCTCTATAAACTTACTGCTTAAAAAAAAAAAAAAAAAAAAGTTTTAACCAACACATCTAAAAACTGCCGATTAGTCTCATATAGTATAAATACTGTCCAGTATAAAACTCCAAGAAACGGATCTGGGACTGATCTCACTATCTGGTGAAATTCTGATCTGTCTAGGACACGTTCTAGGGAACGGCATCGTCCAGAAATCTACTTCAGGCGCACTCTTCCTCCTGCTTCTGCCGAAGGTGGAGATTTGGCTGAGCTGGTAAGAGCGTCAGGGAAAAGGCTTCTGAGCTCCAAGACGGCCGGATTGCAGAGACTAAGGGCAACAGAGATATGGGGCCGGCCCTGGTTCCCTGCTCTGGGACCATCAGCATGGCATCCCTCGCCCCCTGCCACCGAGCCGGCCAGCCAGAAAGAGGGAAGTGAGCCCCCAGGGAGAGGACAGTCAGCCGCCCCAGAGCCGGCCAAGAGCGCAGGAGCTTGGCCTCAGCTGTCTGGGATGCCTCAGAGTCTTTCTCGTTTTGGCTCCAGTGAAGGAGAAGGCCAGTAGACGGTAGGGGAGGCACCGGAATGCAGCTACAATGGTTTTGCAATGACAAGGTGACAAGGGACATCACAGATGTGAAGGGTGAGTGGAGAGCGGGGTTCCGCGTTAGGAAAGACCAAAGTCTACAAAACCCTGGCTTAACCAAGCAATCCACACCAACTGGGAGGAACACCTCTACCCGGGGTGGGGCGGGGGGCAAGGTACTCCCAGCACCTTCCCCGCCGAGGGGCAGGTCCTGATGGAGGGTCTGGGTCCCCGCGGATTTAGGCCGGCCAGAGCCTGTACGGCTCTGCTCTGGGGATTTCCATTTTAACTCTCAAGCTTTTTAGATGCCAAAAGGAAAAGCCTTTAGCAGGAGGCTAAGGATAACTTCATTATTCTTCGGTTCTGTAAAGAGAAATAGGGAGAAAAGATCATTTATTTTACTTCTTCCATCTAACAAGTATTGTGGGGGAGGACACGGGACACACGGATGAGGAGGAGGATGTTTGGGATTGCAGATGCTGGACACTGGTTTCTCGGTCATGGGGCAGTTGGCTTCTTGTCACCTGCAGTAGGACACTCTGTTCCCCAGAGCTGGCCTGACTCAGCACAGGACCTCAGCAGCCTGCCACACCCCATTCTGAGTCCGGAGTCCATGAACTACTGTTGAGTTAGGTCAGGCAGTTGCTGTCTCTGGGCAGGACAGGCCCTTTCTCTGGGCTGGTGGGCAGGGCAGACTCCAGGTCAGACACTGGGCGCTTCTGATTTCTGGCTCTGTGCTTTACTGGGCCCATCCTGTCAAGTTTGACTACTCCCTATTCCTGCCAGCAGGGTTTTGTCCCCGCTGGGGAAACTGACACCCTAGGATGGACGTCCACCTTTTCTAAATGACACCCAGCAGCGCACGGACTCATCAAGGGATCGCAGGGGATCAGATTTTGTTCCTCTGGCGCCCTCTCCTGGAGGTCAGAGTCTCGCGTGTTTCTAGACCTTAACACTGGCCAAGCCTTGGCCGACTCAGCAGGTTGCAGAGGCCAGGATATCCCACAGCCTGGGTTCCCCCCGCCTCTTCCCCACCCCCTGCCTGTGATGCAGTTCAAAACACCTCCACCACAGTCATGTCCCCCTCCAGAAAGGTCAGGACATTCTGAGGACCTTCAGAATGGGAGTGGGAGCTGGGGTCCCAGGTTCCTGCGTATCAGAGCCTTCCTGGTCTACACTTTCCTCTGGACCAGAAGGTGGGGAGAACAGATGGCGTACAAGCACAGGAGTGGGCAGGGGAGCTTCTTCTTTTTCCTGCCAAGCTCACTAGCTTCCCAAGCTCTGAGAGCCGGAGGAGCCGTCAGCAGCCGGCAAGCCCACTGTCCCGTCCACGCTCGGAAGCTGGATGCGGCCCCTTCCAGAGAGACTGCGGTGGGAACGCACACCCCCGCCAGCCAGGCATGGCAAGGCGAAGGGGGCCCTGAGCCCCAGGAGAAGCCCCGAAGGAGGGGACAGAACACGCTCTTCCCTGGGCGGCGACAAGCTCTGGATTCGCAAACCCGACCGTGTTCAGCCCCTCGGGCAGAAGGAAGCTGACCTGCGAGCGAGTCCAAGGATGGGAATGTCCATTTAAACACGCAGAGGAACGATCTGGGGTCTTGATTTTAGTCCCGCTTCCTAAGTGCTATGCCCTGAAAATTTATGAAGTGAGGCTTTAGGGGATGCGGGATCACGTGACCACTGAGTCCCCGGGCTCAGCCTACTGCTGCTCTGTTGGCTGAGTTGAGAAGTTTTTAAAGTCAGGGATTTGCTTGCAACTCAGCTGGGACCCAGAATGCCAGGAGAGGAATTAGAAACAGGCAGCGTTGGGTCGGAAAGAATCTGACAGGCAAAGAAGAGAGCACACTTCGCTGGCCTGTGGTTTCAGTGTTGGACGGTAACAGACGGATTGTTTCCACACTGGAATTCCAGGGCGGTGTCCTACCCACAGCTGGGACCAGAACGCACTTGCACCCGCCGCCGGCGCTCCCGGGCCACACGGGAACGAGCGTGCTGTCAGTGGAGACAAGGAGCCCAGGCGCCAGCCTCTGCAACCCCAAGCATCACCACAAGAGGGACGGAAGCGGCTGCAGGAGAGGTGTGGTCAAGCAGCCCCATGCAGTGCCACGTGGGCTGGCCGCTGGCCGCGTGCAGGGGCAGGAGGCGGCAGGCAGGCAGGCAGGCGGCACAGGCAGATGCGTCCAACAGCCGCGGGGAGCATGCTGGGAAGGGCAGGCATGAGGATGGACATGAACTCCAGCTGCACCCGGTGAGGATGGCACCACACGGAGCGAGGACTGTGTTTAAGGGCCATGGCGTCCACCGGCCCCTCCTCCACTTGGGCCACAGCCTCCTTCACCCCGAGAGAAGCCCCGGGGCACAGTCTCCACCTCACGGAATAGCCAAATGTCAATCGGTGCGTGAGAAGCCCTCCCCACAGGACCCCTCGGGAAAGAGCCCCGTGGCTGATGGAGTCTGCTGTCTAAACACAACAGAGGACAGACTTTCCCTCCCTCTTCCCGCAGTCCTGGCTCAGAGCTCAGGGTCGGTGGTATCCGACCCCGCAGCCTAAGGCCTGGCATCCGTTCCCTGTCCTTCCTGTTTCAGTGGCTCCTCACAGCCACAGGGAGCACCTGCCCGAGCCCTGGGAATCAGGCCTGTCCCGGCCACAGCTCCGTCCACGGGGACCTCTGCGGGACCTCAAGTGCACCCCGCCCTCCCTATTCTTAATCCAGGGGCCACACACGTTTCCTGTAAAGGGCCCGATACTGACTCTTCTGGGCCCTGTGGCTCACGTGGTCTCTGTTGCAACGACTCGCCCTGGCCACAGGGGCGTGGAAGCCTCCACAGACCACAGGAAACGGAAAGAGTGGCCGTGCTGCGGTCACACTGAGCTTACCGACCAGGACTACACCCGGCCACCCCTTCCTCTGCCCCGGAAAACCTGCCTGTCCCACCACTCAGGAGCACAGGGTTCTTTTTTGTTTTTTTGTCTTTCTTCTTATGGCAGGACAGAGCGGCAGGGCGACACCCAGAGGTTCCCGAGGGGGACGACAGTTCGGCCCCAGCCTCACAAGGGGGCGCTAGCTCCCCACCAGCGGGTCCTCGAGGCCCACGGGGGACTTAGGTCCCCTGGGCTCCCAGAACCCTGCAGCCCTGGGAGCAGGGGCCGGGTCACAGGGCGCCCCACCCCGTGCTGGTGCCCGGAATGTACCAACTGGTTAATGAAGGTGGCGGAGGAGGGGAGGTTTAGACTCGGTCAGTCATGTTGGGGACACGTTAACAGACAGGGGGAGGGAAGCATCACTGGTCTAGGGCCTCAGTCTCCTTACCAAAAGGATTTGCAAGAATATGTGTGGCTCAGGACCTAAGGAACTTGCTACAGGGAAGTGAGGTCAGAGGTCAGCTCAATCCTGAAATATAAAGGCAGCAAAGCGGGTCACACCCAGAAGCAGCGTCACCAGCACCTAGGGGAGGGGCGTGGATCCGCGGGAGGCCACCTTTCCTGCTCCGGGTCTTCCTCAGGCTGGGCCTACGCCGCCACCACCCCTCTGCTCCAGGGGAAGAGCCTTCCAGGCCGGGTTTGGAAGAGCTGGGGACAGCTGACACAGGGGAATGGGGATTCTCGTGGGCAGAACGGCTTCTGACCTTGGAGGGACCCCGAGTGCCGTGGCCAGCCGCAATGAACGGCTGTTGGAGTTCTGCATTCGAATACGCCCTCCTGCCGCCTGTGACCCTGGCAGCCCAGCCTGGGTTCCTGTTTCGATTCCCGCTTGAACCGAAGCGCGCCAGGCCCCAGGCCGGCTGGCAGCGTGCAGGAGACAGCTGGGCTGGGGGTCTGAGCACTGCTTCTCTCCCCAGCTGTCCTGCTGCTTCCAGAGCGTTCCTTAGCACCCTGGCGGGATGGAGGGAGGCCCGCGGGTGCGCAGTGGGTGTCCGGCGGGGGCGGAGGGGCCCCAGTTCTAAAACTGAGAAGCTAGGCAGCTGCCATTGTGTGGGAGCCCCGTGGAGCAGAACAGATGCAGACGGACCTCAGACGCTGGGCAGGAGGGGTGGGAGGGAGGGGGAGGGGGGCTGCCAAGTGGATGAGCGGGAAGAATCGCCCGGTCTCAAGTGATCGATGGGTTTTGTCAGGAACTCGCCCTGGGAGGGAAGGGCCGGCCGCTCGGCCTCTCGATTTTCCCTTCTGAGTGGGAGAGAGGCGGGCGGAAGAGGGGCTCAGCCGCCCTCCCCTCCTCCCCCCACCCCCGGAGCACCCCAAGGGGACTATCTGAGGACAGCCAGGACAGGAAAGAACCCCTAAACCAAAAGTGGGGGCATGGCAGCGGCTGGGGCAGTGGCTTGCTGCAGGCTCGCCCCCTCAGCTCTCCCCCTGCACCGCGTGACCGTGACCGTGACCGAAGAGGAAAGTGCTCGGCGGCCCTACCTCTGCTCCTCCTCCAGCTCCTCTTTGGTCATCATCTTCTTGTACTGGTTTCCCCGCAGCTTCCCAGGGCTGTATTTAAAGGAGAAGACCTCTCCCCCTGCAGAGAGGAGATGGCGTCAGAGGCAGCGGGAGGGTCTGAGTGCTAGGCGGCCTCCCCCAGACTCAGGGTCCCCTTCCCCTTTTGTTAGTTTCAAAAGGGCCATCTCGCCCAGAGGGGGTCTCACCGCCCTCCCCCCCGCCCCGGCCCCGTCCACCCCAGTGCCCGCACAGGTGCTGCCAGGCCTCAGAGAGGGCGGTGGCAACTTTTCTTCTCGCCTGACAGGGCTTCCTCCCACAGCCTTTCTGTGAAATCCCACGGCCACTGAGAAACTCCAAATGGGGATCCGGAGACAAAATTGTAACAGCTGGGGAGAAACCAGTCCCCCTCCTTAAACAGCACAGCTCCGTCCTCCCAATGATGGCTCCTTTCCCACACACCGTCCTGAGCTGTCCACAGGTCTGTCTGGCTGTCCCTCTCCAGCGAAGGCTCCCGCCGAGCTGCTGCCTGCGAGGATGGTCCACCCTCGTCTTTGAGGCCCTCCACTACTGCTGGGCGACTCACACCAGAGGGAGCAGGCTGGGCCAGGGTGCTGGGCTCCCTGCCTCTCCTCCAGCAGGAGGGTGCCTGGGACAGACAGCACAGGGACTCCCAAGCCTCCTGCTGGGGTCCTCCAGCTCCAGGGCCTGGGGCTGCCCGCCAGTGATTAGAAATCTGGAACAACGCATCCAGCCCACGGTAGGACCTGAGAGTGTTGTGGCATTTCCACACCGTCTTGAATTCGGGCATCAAAACTGGTTTTGGGTGGGTGTGCTAGGATCTGCCAGCCCCTGAGGGCAGACTCCTAGCTGCCTTAGAACAAACAAACCATCTCGAGGCCTGATGAGGGCACACCAGAGGTCTGGGCAGAGGGAGGCAGGACCGTGAGACAGGGAGCAAGGGCAAGTGCTGGGCACATGGGCGCGGGCTGCAGGACAGAAGAGGAAAGTGCCCCCAGAGCATCGCCCTGGGCTGAGCATCAGGGAGGAGACAGCCCCTTGGAAGCGAGGCCCGGCAGGTGTAGGGCACACAGCCCCAGCCGCCCCTCACAGAATGACCTGTCTTGTCTAATTCCCATGAAGGTGTAAAGAAAGGAGCATGGGAAATGCGGAGGCCAGCAAATCGCCCTCCCGTGCAGGCGCAGACCTTTTCAGTTCTGTTCTGGAGAGTTTACCGCTCTGTCACTCCAGTGCCAGGAATCTCCAGTGCTGGAAAATCTCAAATCTCACCCTGGCCTCCCGCTGGCGGCTGTCCGGCTTGATCAGGCAGGCTGACGGGGGTGGGGGTGGGGATGCCTGGGCCCGTCGGATTCAGCTGCTCTCTGGGCTGAGGGAGGAAGGTTCTGGATGCAAATTCCGAACCCAAATGTTACGTGGTGGGGACCGTGTTCTCTCCAAACCCTCGCGGAGGAGAAGGCTGGCCGGCTCCACCGTCCTCTCTCACGGCCCCTTCATCCCGGCCAACTGCCCAGAGAGCAAGGCTGAAGCCTTGCCTTGGGAAGAAGTTACTGCATTTGCACAAGGATTCCTTTGCTCTTTGTTCTTTCTGCAAATATTTAGTGAGCGCTGTGCTCGCAGCAAATAAAACGTACAGCAAGTAAAGAGAAGTCAGATACAGTTGGAAGTCGGTCGTGAGTGCTCTGCAGAAACGACATGGTGTGGGAGGGAGGGGGCTGCCTGGAAGATTCTCTGGGGGCGGGGGTGGCATCAGGAAAGGTTTTATGGAAGGTAGTTGAGGGGGTGCCATGAGTTGAAGCCTGCGGTGTCTGGGGAGACAGATCTAGCAAAGCAAGGAGGCCGATGGCACTGGGTGGCAGAGAGAGGGGCCAGGACATGGGGGGGGGGGCAGGGCAGGACATGGGGGGGGGGGCAGGGCAGGACATCATGGAGGGGAGGGGCCAGGACATCATTGGGGGAGGGGCTTGGTTCTTCCTCTGGGTGGATTAGGGGCCTGGCCCAGAAACAGAGGACTCTCTCCCCATCCCTCCCCACTGGGGACCCCAGCCCCCCGCTGGCCGGCTCTTCCTCCAGGCTGAGCTCTGCTCAGGTTGACAAGTAAAGGCTGGAAAGTTCCATTCCTTGTGGGTCCATAGAACCGGGAGCTTCCAGCAGCACCGGTATGGGCTGTCTGCATCTGGGGATCTGGGCACTTTGCTGAGTGAGTCAGAGCTGCTGTCTGAGGGGCCTGAGTCCTTGAGGATCAGGAAAGCCCCCGAAAGCCTGCCTGAGGGGCGTAATCCCACAGAGGCTGCCGTCTCAGAATGAGCTCACAGCCGACCCTAGATTCCGGATCTCAGAAAGAGGCAACAGAGAAAGAAAACCAATTAGCTTCAACATCAAGGTCATTGTGTTGCTATGTTTTAGAAACATAAAACATAAAAAATTCTGCCAGCTGGGTACGACTCAAGGTTTCCATTTATGGGGCAGGTCTGATTAGTCTCCTGTTTTCGGGCTCAGGCAGAACAAACAACTAGAAAAGGCTTTCACTTAATCACATCGTATGTGGTGGACCCAGGGATAACAGTCACATCCAATTTTGCTGGCCCAGAGGTTTCGATGGGAGGGCCCCCTGGGAGCAGGACTTCCTCCTGCAGCTTTCTGTGAATCACCAGGTCGCTTAGGGAGGGCCTCTGAGCGGCACTAATCAATTAGCCTGAGAGCTGAGCGGCTCACTGCAGAGGGGCTGGGGGCTGGTCCTCTTTTCCTCTGACAGCTGCGGCCATAAACCTCGCCTCCCGCCCCTCCCTCGCCTTGTCAGAGCTGCCAGGAAGACACTGGGGGATGGGGGGTCTCCTGGGGGCAGCAGTCAGAGAAGGGGGAGGGCTCCTGACGAGGCACAGGGCTGGGTGTGAGGCTGGTGAGCCTCCCCTCGTTCTAGCCTGGGGCATCTGGCAGCCTTGGCTCTGGTCCCTGTTGGTGTCCCCAAGTCACTAACAGGATGCCGACTTTTGGCATCCCTGCAGGTGCCTGCGGCCACCCAGACAGGGACAGACGCCAGGGCCACAGTCCCACGCATCTCTAACCTACAGATGATGGAGGAGAACCAAAAGCTCTGGGGAGAGCAGGAGAGCAGGCTCCCTCACCACCGGCCTGCGCAGCTGCCTGCCCTTCCGTTCTCCTCTGAGGCAGTACTGACAAGCCGCAGCCCCATGGGGCCTCAGGGGGGAGCTGTGGGGCCCCCAGCACTGCCCTGCTGCGGGCCACACGCCTACGCCAGCCGTGGTCAGGGCATTCCTGCAACCCTCTCTTTCCACTGCCCCTGCCAGCAGTGAAAGTCACAGCAACAGTCTCACTTTTTAAAAAAATGATGAATATTTCAAACACAAAAAATAAAAATAAATAATAATAATAATAATAATAATAATAAATAAAAGGAAAAGGAAAAAAAAGAAAGAAAAGGGGTGCCTGGGTGGCTCAGTTGTTAAGCATCTGCCTTCAGCTGTGGTCATGATCCCCGGATGCTGGGATCAAGCCCCGCATGGGGCTCCCTGCTCTGCGGGAAGCCTGCTTCCCCCCCTTTTTTTTCCCCTGCGTGTGTTCCCTCTCTCACTGTCTCTCTCTGTCAAATAAAAAAGAAAAAAGAAAAAAGAAACAAACGTACACAAAAGGCCAAGTAATAAGTCCCCCAGACTTAACAAATGTTGACATGTTGGTTCTGTTCATTGTTCGTTTGTGTGTTTTTAAAGAAACAAAACACGACGGCCCAGCAGAGACCCAGACCATGTGTGGTTGTGTCTCTGTCTGTCCGGGGGACTGGCCCCCGGGGGTGCCCAGGGCAAGCCCACCGCCGTCCACCCAGTCAGGTTTGAATCTGGCCAGTGTTTTAAATGCTCCCGGTCACTCCCGCTCCCTTCTCCTGGCGGGCGGGTGTCTGATGGTGGGGAGGTCCTGCCAGTCAGCTTGTCACGGGGCAGAACGCGTGGGCAGCGGCCCTGTGAGTGGCTTTCGCCTCCATCAGATGGAAGGGGAGACGTCTGTCGTCTGAAGTGCTCGAGCAATGATGGGACGGGCGCTGGGGGGCAGGGCAGGGTCAGGGTGCTTGGTTTACTGGCGAGATGGGCCTTCCAGAGCCTGAGACAGCTCACAGTTCAGAGACAGGAAGGTGGGGACAGAAAGAGGAAAGGTGACCGGGCCGGGGTGGGGAGTGGGTACGCCCTGCAGGCTGGGTCCCACTCACCCTCTTCTTCCTCAGGCCCTGCTTGGGGTGGGCTGTCCCCGCCATCCTCCTCCTGCTCTGGTTCCTCTTCCTCCTGCAAGGCAAGGAGAGAGTCAGCCCCGGGCACCCGGAGGAGCAGGAGACGGTCCCTCTGATGCGTCCTGCAGGTGCCTGATTCCTTGGTGAAAGCCACCTGACCGGGGTTGGGGGTGGCAACGGTCACCCTTGGGGGGAGGAACCAGTGGAATCCGCACGATCTCTGTGTAAACACCCCCGAGTGGCCAAGATGACGACGGGGAGGCTGTGGGTGGAGGAGCTACGCTTTTGACCATTGAACCTCAGTCCCTCTGCCCTTTCTGCGTGGGTGCCTGTCAAAGCGTCTGGAGGCCGTCCAGGTCATGGGATGGGACTCCCACCCACGCTCCGCCCCCGACCCTGCGCCAGTGAGTAGAACAAAAGGCACCAGAGGAAGGCTGGCGGGCCATCTGCAGCCCGGGGCCAGGCTGGGCCATCACAGGGGAGCGGCGCTCGTGGGCGCAGACTCCGTCTCTGCCTCCTGGCACCTCGTTTGTACCCCTAAGAGGCTCAGCATCCATCTTCCCCAAACTGGAGCTCCACCTCCTTCAGGGCCGGCGCTCTCCCACGAAAGGACTCAATAAACAGATGGCTGGAAGGAGTGTCCCAAGATGGCCTTCTTGGGAGGAAGGAGTGACTTCAACCTGCAGGAATGCTGGGGGGGCGCGGCGGGACAGGGACGCACGGATTCTCCAGCTATAGGGAATTGAGGGTCCGCGCGGCCCAGGGAACCGTGATGGGAAGCAGGCGGGCAAACACGGACAGACCCGCAGGTTCAGCGAGGGAAGCACACACAGGAGGGAGCCGCCCACAGCCGGTGGAGACAGCAGCACGCCTGGGCCTTTGGGACTCGGCTCCCAGAGCAGGAGCCTGGAGTGGCCCGCAGCAGGCTCGCTCACAAAACAGTGAGCGAAGCAGCCAGTCACAAGTAGCAAACCCTGAAAGGCCTTGAGTTTTCTGGGACTTTCTCGCTCTCTGGACCCCACAAAATGCAGCCGGGAGGAGCGGGGCAGGAGGCAGGAGCAGGACTTGTACTTGGCAACAGTGTCCAGCAAACTCAGCACCAGTGAGATGGGAGAGCCACGCTGCCACGAGGGCCGCCGTGATGCCCCCCTGGATTTTGCACAGCAAAGCGTCTTTGTGGCTGCGGGGAGGGGGTCAGGCCTCTCCGGGGAGGCAGGAAAAGGAGACACCCCTTTGACCCGGCCAACTCACTTCTGGGGATCTGCTCTGGACTGGGAAACCACCTGTCCATGTTTTTATACAAGGGCTCTAATTGTGCGCAGTAGAAAACACAGCAAACTGGAAACAAGGAAATGTTCATCCTTAGAGTGAAATGTCTTACCAGTAAATATATTTGGTTAACGTGTTCACCACGACATTACCAGGCTGAATATATCACAGTGTGCCTGTGCCATGCAGCCCTGTGCTTTAAAAGGAGGCGGCGGTACAAACGGATGTGAGAAAAGCATCAGGTAAATTACCAAGAGGAAAAGCAAGAAGCAGCACGGTGTGAGGGGGACAGTCTTCTTGGTGTAAATACAAAAATGGAAGTGCACACACATGCTCCTAAATGCTAACGAAAGTTTTTCTGGAAGGATGGCAAGGCACTGTTAGCAGTCACTACCTTTGGGAGGCGGAGCTACCATTGGGGGTGGAGCCACCTTGGGGTGGGGCTACCTAGGGGGGAGGGGCGGCCCTTCTCTGTTCATCTGATACATTTCTGTATATTTGGATTTCCTAATAATACGCACGAATATGCATTAATTACTCCTAACATGTTTTTTTTTTCTTTAAAGATTTTATTTTATTTATTTGACAGACAGAATCACAAGTAGGCAGAGAGGCAGGTAGAGAGAGAGGAGGAAGCAGGCTCCCTGCTGAGCAGAGAGCCCGATGCGGGGCTCGATCCCAGGACCCTGGGATCATGACCCGAGCTGAAGGCAGAGGCTTTAACCCACTGAGCCACCCATATTTTTAACATGTTTTAAAAATACTACACAAGCTGAACTTGAAATCTGCTGGACTATGAAATCTAATTTCTTTTTTTTAAGGAACAGAAAAGGAAAAAAAAAGAGACAAACAGCCATTAACCCATTCAGGGCTAATAAAGAGAGGAGGTGGATTCTCCCATTACGTGTGCGGGACACCGAGATAAAAGAGAAATAAACGCAGTCCCTTCCACAAGGATGTCATGATGCAGGTGGGAAGACAGCTACACAGTGACTGCCATCCAAGGTGAGAACGTCAAGAGCCGAGGCCAACCCCACCACCCCAAAGGGACACGGTGAAAGCAGACCTGCCAACACTCTCCTGGGGAGACGCTGGTCTATATTTCAATCTTGCACTTGACTTGTCAAGTGTGCTGTTGCTTAAACTGTGGCTGTGATCCCGTTGGCAGGTTGGCAGGTTAGGAAAGCAATTCAGAGGTCGCTACTGATGGATACATTTTATTTTATTTATTTGTTTTGACAGAGAGAGAGCGAGCACAAGCAGGCAGAGCGGCAGGCAGAGGCAGAGAGAGAAGCAGGCTCCGCACTGAGCAGGGAGCCTGACGCGCAGGACTCCATCCCAGGACCCAGGGACCATGACCTGAGCTGAAGGCGGATGCTTCATCGACTGAGCCCCCCAGGAGCCCAGCTTCTGATATATTTTTTTTAAATATGCAACCCACATCTTAGTGTGGTTTTCAGCCTTAAGAATTTCAGAAGCTACAAACATACCAGAAGATGACATTGGAGAGGTTATTTTCATTTTAAATATATTGCTATCGCTCATTCAAATTCGTGTAATTACCACAGTCCGGGGCTAGATATGGCTCCAGCTGATTTTCACAAAATTCAAAAAAAATAGTCACGGCCCGAGGTTCGGCGACTGAGGAATCGCTTTTGTGATTCCAGCCTTTCGATCTTACGACAATCTGACACACACCTGACGACCTGGACGTGACTTCAAGGGAGGCTGACCAGCTCCCCAAGGTGCCCGTGGGAAAGGCCTCCTCCACCAGTGCTTCGGGCGCGCACGAAGATTAAAATGAAAAACTTGGCATTCAAATGTCAGGAAGCTAAGTATAAGAGGAATTTAAATAAGTAAATATTCAACGGATGTGTGCTGTAACTTTGTAGCATTTACACTCCTCAAGTTATTAAAAACTAAAACTGCATGAAGACTTTGGGGGTACCCCTGTATCCCGGAATTAAATGACAGATAAATAGCGCAATGTGTGTGGCAGACGGAGATACTGTTTTATAAAGTTTCTGGTGCGCTGTGTCTTTATATACAGGGATGTAATTTAAAATAGATTTTTTACTGGAGACTTCATGAAGTTTGGAAAGCAGTGTGGGGTTGGCCATGTACTGGTTTCTGTCTGTGCAGAAAACCCCTTCCTTCGGAAGATGCCCCTTGAAGCCCGTGGGCCCGCTGGGCACCAGCTACCTCAGGGCGGCCAGACCCCCTCCCCCAACAGACTGCTCACAGCCTGCTTTGCAAGGCCAGAACAGGTCAAGTCCTTGCGGGAGAGCGCAGCGGCTGAGGGCTGGGCCCTGGGCACCGCAGGCTTGTCCGGGTTACTTGGTGAACTTTAAGATGACATCACCATAATGGAGCGGAGTCCATGATTAAACAAAACACTGTTTATTGCATTTTGCCCTTATTTTATAAAAAATGTGTACCCGACAGAAAAACGGAAGTGCTGATACCGGTCATAGGGTGGGCGGGTCTGGTACCCAGCGCGCTTGGGACAAAGATGGTCGTGCTTCTGGACGTGCGGCCCATCGGCCTCCCTCCAGGGCTCTGCCTCCAGACGGTGGCCGGTGTTCATGACCATGAAGGAGGGCGGTGCGGGGCAACCGGTCGTCAGCAAGGCTGCACCTCTGCCCTTCCCTCCTGCCACACGTCCTGCCTTCCATTCTGCTCTAGCACGGGCAGTTCTGAAGATGTGTTTTCTGGAACACACTGTGTGTCTAAGCAACACAAGAGAGGGGCCCCGAGGGCAGCTCGGGGAGCCTGAAGGGAAAAGCGAGGCTGCAGAAGGGACACTGGGCAGGGAGCCTCGCGGCTTCCGCAGTGACTTGCTGGAGTTTGGTGTGGTTGCGGGGGACTGCGGGGGGCTGGGAAGCAGGGCTCGGACGAGGGAGATGTTACAAGGGACAAGGCACCTGGGGGGGGGGGGCTGCCGGCAGCTTTAAAATGGGGAGAAATGGGAGGAGACCAGCCTTGTGGGAGCAGAAAGGGGAATGGTGTGGTGAGGGCAGGGTGGGAGGCAGGAGGAAGTCCACGAAGGGGGATCAAAGCGCGGGCGAGAGACGTCAGGCCTCAGCTGGGAGGTGAAGGGACTCTGGCCTCCAGCTCAGTGTTTATTGAGTGAATCAGCGAAGGACTGGCTGGCCTGCCTGAAGGCGAGCCCCTGGGGCTCTCGAGGTCTGAATCCCACCCACCCTTGGCTTGCTTCCCCACACTCGATCACTGTGGATTTCTGGTCAGTGCCCTCGGTCCTGAGCGTGCTGCAGAGTACCCTGTGCTGTGGGCTGAACTGGGTCCCTCCCCACACTCACAGGTTGAGCTCCAACCTGCGAGTATCTCAGACTGTGCCTACGTTTGGAGAGCGCGCCTTTGATGAAGGAATTCAGTTAAAATGAGGCTGATGGCGTGGGTAAGCGGGGGAGGTCCCAACTCCATCTCACTGGTGTCCTTTTAAGAGGAAATCTGTAAGAAAGGACCCAGGCGAGAGACACCAGGGGTGTGTGTGCTCATGGAAAGACCCCTTGACACGGTGAGAAGTCGGCACCTGCGTGCCAGGGACAGAGGCTTCGGGGGAGAGCGGCCCTGCCCACATCGGGACCTTGTAGTTCTGGAGAAAAGAAATGTCTGTGTTCCGAGCCGCCCAGTGTGTGGTTCGTTGTTCCGGCAGCCCTAGCAAACCGACACACCAAGCTCTAATGAAAGTGCGTCGGTTTTGAGAAAACCGTGAATTGGTGACGCCCTCTGGGAGTGACAGCCGGTCTCATCCCGGCTGGTCCCCAAGGCAGTCTTGGGCTGGGACCCAACGCCTCATCTCACTGACCAGAGCCCACAGTTTGACTTCACATGTCCCGGGACACGTCTCCAATTCAGCCGTTTCCCCCAGTGCGGGGGATGGCTTGGCGGGGAGAGGCCAAGCACGGGGGCCAGGGGCTCCCGGAGGCCAAGGAGGGAGGCTTCTCGGAGCCAGCGCGAACCTGCAGCTGCACATTGCCATATGGCTGCTCCCGCGATCCGGAACACAGCGCTGAAGCAGAGGAGGGGGACAGAGAGACAGAGAGAGGGACGGAGACCGGGGTGGGGAAGAGGCAGACAGAGAGAGAGAAACAGACATCTTTGTGTCTGCCCGAGAAGATGTTTCTGCCCTGGGGTCTCGCACTCAGGACTCGCTGGGATCCTGGAACTGGGCACCAGAGCTGATTCGGGCTGTGGCTACAGGCACCGCCCCCCAACCCGGTTAATCCAGGATGAAATGAGAGGACCGCGGGGCCACTTGCACGGGATGCCTGTCCCTCGCTCCCCTGCCGCAGCCAGCAGAGAGAGCAGGGAGCTCTCAGGGGCCCGTGCACTCCTCCGCAGCCTGGGTCAGGCCCCTCCACTGCAGGGCCCGCGGCGGGGTGCGGGTACAGGGCTCCCTCCTGGCTCCCACCGCAGGCCCAGCGGGTCTGACGGCGCTCTCCCCCCTTCCAGACAGATTCCATTAGGCAATCGGGCTGTTCATCTTCTGCATTCAGAGGGCAGCCGCCGCGGGCGAGCAGAGGGCACAGAGCTGGTGCCAGCTCCCACACCGCCCGCGCTGGATGGGGAGGGCGGGCCAGCAGAGGTCATGGCGGGCTCTCTCCACCCGTGTGTCTCAGCAGCTCAGCCACTGGCGCCTAAGTGACAGCTCCAGGCCAAGGACGTGTGGGCCAGCCCTCTACATCCGTATTTGCAGCTGGATAAGGTACCCCCCACCCCCGCCAAGACAAGGAACTGATGTCTTCTTCTCCTAAAGTGGCCCCTCTCAACTCCTCAGACTTTCTCAGTGGCCACAGCATCGTTGACACTTGGTCACGGCCTGGGAATGGTGATCCACGCCTGCTGCTTCTTCTCCACTTGGACTTCTCAACTGCCCCCACGCTCCACGCTCCTGCCAGTCCCTCAGGGCCCGACAGGGCACCATGTCCTTGACCTCACTCTCCTCCAACTCGCTGGCTCTGAGAACATCTTCGAATGCCAGCTTTATGACTTTTTTTCCTACTAAAACCCTAAAATGACCATTGCCATGCTCAATTCAAATAATCCCCTGCTCTGAGGTTCTCCTGCCTCAGGAAGTTTAGTCCCCAGTGCCTACTGGGAAGTGCTATCCACGGTTGGGGGTGGGGTGGTGGGTGGAAACTTGGGGTCACCTTGGGCACACGGTCTGCCTTCCCCTATTCACCTCTGGGTGCTCCTCCTTCCTCTGTCTGCACAGGCTCCTCTGAGGCCACAGGACCCGGCAAGGATGGTTTTGAGTTCAGTTTTTATCCTGGCCTCGGCAGGCTAAAAAGCTGCCTCGGCAGCTCCACTGGGGGTGGAATGGAAGGGAACTGCTGTACGGAGGGAGGCGGGAAGAGAAGGGCCAAGACCCTCGGCCTGGCGTGCGCGCGCGCACACACACACACACACACACACACACAGGGCAGTTCTGCTTTTGCTTTATGCCCTGGATTTCCACCTAAGATTGAAGAAGAAGAAAGGTATCTCGTGCTTTTAAAAATATGAGAAAACCACTGATCTAATGTGGCTTTGACCCAAGACAAAACCCTAGCTGATAAAACCTTTGACGCATTGCCAGTTATCCAGTCTCTGTTTGAACACTTCTAGCCTCGGGGAGCTCACCACCTTACAGAGCAGTCTGCCGCTCTGGGGCGTGACACACAGCTCTAGTGCGTGCAGACAAGACGCACGAGGCCTGGGGCGTGAAGAGAAATGGCCTCGGCCTGCTGCCCAGGGTGTGCTACGAGGAGGCAGCATCTGCCTTGTTCCTTCTCTTTGCTGTCCTCGAAGCTGATGCACTCGCCAGCAGGGGCTGGGCTCTGCTGTGTGCTGAGCCTGCTGTGTGCTGAGCCTGCTGTGTGCTGAGCCTGCTGCTGCAGCTGGGGCTGTGGCCGTGAACATGGCAGACCTGTTCTCCGGAGCCGACATCCTGCTGCAGCGGACAATGGAGACAAACATAAAAGGTGACCTCAGTGCTGTGAAGAGAGCTAGAGAGAGGGTGGCGTGCTGGAGCAGGGGTCGGCGCACTTCTTGTTTGGAAGCTGCTCAGGGACACAGAGGCTCGCAAGGTGAAGGAAAAGTCGTGTGGAAGTCTAGGCCAGGAAGGGGCTGCCAGGCAGAGCGAAGAGCTAACCCTGGGCTCCAGCTGAGGTGCAGGCCTGGGGAGTCTGAGAGCCTGATCAGTGACGGAGGGGGCACAGGACAACGGGGACTGGAGGCAGGGCTGGCCGCCGGGGCCACACTCAGAGTTTGGAACTTATTCTGCATGTGACGGGAGCCATCGCAGGGCATGGAGCAGGAACCGCGGATGCGGATTCCATGTGATAAAGATGGTGCCTGCAGACGGAGGTGACGGGACTCGCCGATGGAGGGACTTTGGGCCAGAAAATAAGAAAACAAGGATGTTGTGTGGGCTTTCGGCCTAAGCAGCTTTGGGGGGGCCACGGAGGAACTCCAAGCAGATGGTGAAGAACGGTGTGGGCAGGGCAGAGCCAAGGGCATGCATGGTGGGCAGAAGTCAAGAACCCTTAACAGATATGATGGTCTCAGGGGACCTCAGGGGCTCACTGGACAACCACCGGCAGCCAGCCATGTGAGGTCAAGCTCAAGGAGAGCCTGGGCATCATCAGCCACTGATCAGGAGGATGACAGTGGCCAGCGCGTTCTAGAAGACAGGTCTAGAAATGAGCCGTCCACTTGATATGGGCATGAGCTCTTCCAGCACGGGCAAAGAACAAAGGAAGAATACTGGGGAATTCTGGGGAAGAGGCTGACTCCTGAGGCCGAGCTGGGGGATGGGGTGTAGCCTGTGCCTAGCACACAACGTGCGGGGGGCAGGGAAGAGTGGGGCTGCAGGGCCAAGTTCAACCAGCCAGACTAAAAAGGCCATCCTGGACTCCGACCTCCTATCCCCATTGAGGGCACATTCACCAGCCCTACACACGCTCTCTTGCTCCCATGGTCAAGCATGCCAGATCCAATCCTATCAGATTAACGGTTTTTGGCATTGTTCCTACAAAAGAGGATTTGGAGGGCATCGAAAGCTTCACAAAAAAACAAAAAACAAAACCACCCAGGGGCAGAAACATACCTTCTCCCCTTCTCAGCAAGAATTAGGTGGAATTTTTGTGCCTACGGTTTCATGGAGGGCGGGGGATAAACGGAGATGCCTGAGCACAGGGAGAAGAGCCCGTGGACTGACAAGACCAGAACAAGAGGGGTGAAGGGAAAGGAAACTGCTGTGCTGGGGACCAACCAGGCTGAAGGACTTTGACCAGGACCAACTTTAAGGATCCTTTTTTTTTTTTTTTAAAGACTTTACTTATTTATTTGACAAAGAGAGGGATAGAAACCAAAAGTAGGCCAAAAGGCAGGCAGGGGGTGGGGGGAAGCAGGCTCCTCGCTGAGCAGAGAGCCCGATGTGGGGCTCAATCCCAGGACCCCGAGATCATGACCTGAGCCGAAGGCAGAGGCTTAACCCACTGAGCCACCCAGGCACCCCAACTTTAAGGATCTTAGTAGAAGACGGGTGCCCAGGGTTTAAAGTCTCTAAGGTAGCCTCAACCAGGGGCACAGGAACTGGTGAGACTTCAGGAAGAATAAAGATAAGAATGATTTGACCCTGGAGCTGGGTTTACTAATCTTCATAGGACACCACTGCGCTGAAGGGATTTGCTTGTCTCGGGATTGATCTCAGAATCTGAGCCGTTAGTACATCAGCCTCCGGCCAGGAGACACATGAGTAATACCAAGGTCACAGAGCTAGCTTCTTGCTGAGAACATGCCCAGGGTTGTCTCCAGTGAAGGTCAGGTTGGCCAGAGTTAACAATGAACGCAAGGAGTTCTTCCTTGCAAATACTGGAAACAGGTGCGCACACACACACACTCTCTCCCCTGCCAGACACACAGAGGCCACGAAACAGGAGTGGTAATGGGAAAGCCCATGACTGCTAAGAGCTCTAGGACAAATCAGAGATGGTTTGAGTCCAACCCCTTCTACTTGAGGAAACTGAGGTCCAGAGGTTCTTCTCCCAAGTCCTTCCTAGGTAAAAATATTAGGTGAACGGGTACCCTGATTTCTCACACCGGGTTTCCCCTGGACCCGTTAAATCTCATTTGTTGTTCCTTAGCCCCCATGGCCAGGAGGACGTGACCGATCCTTCTTCCTCCCACGCTGGAGGGCAGGAAGACAGCATCCCAGACCTCCTTCGTGGCTCGGACCGAGCAGCAAACTACTCTGTCCACATAGAGCACCCCTTCCAGGAGGAGGCTTCTGAACCCCAGCAAAGTCCTGCTTCGTGCACTGTCCCTAACGGCGGCCAAGCGAGCGTGGTCGGATTCAGGTTGTTGCAGAAATGCCTGAGCCGCCAGGGATCGGACATTGCTCAGGAAGCACAGCCACTGCTGGTCTCAGGCTGTCTCAGCCCTCCCACTCTGCGGCTGAGGCCGACCATCCAGGAAAGAACAGGGCTACGGACAGACTGTCTGAAAGGGCGCACTCTCCACGTTTCCCTTCTAACCCTCCCTCTGAAGCTAGGCAGCTTCACTACTTCTAGAAAATTCTAACCGACGGCTACATTTTCTGTGTGCAAACAAGAGTATCTCTGGAACAAAGAACAAAATTGAGCCATTAGGAAAGTCCCTGGACATCTTTCTCACATGAAAAAAAAAATTACGAGCCAGAACGACTTCGCATAAAGCACCCTCTTGCGCTTCCAAACACTGAACTCTTGTTCGCAGCTCTGGGCATCGTCCTCTATCCGGGGATGTTTATGACTGTAATTACTGTGAACACACTGTTTTATGTTCTGCACTTTTCCTTACTTATTTCTACCAACTTGCTAATTAACTCAACGTCCTAATTAATGGACATTTGGAGTATTTCCAGTTTCCTTCCCAGCAAATCACTAGACCTACTACAGACTGAGTGTCTATATCCTCCCCAAATTCCTATGTTGAAGCCCTAAGCCCCAGTGGGATGGTATTTGGAGGCGGGGCCTTTGTTGGTAACTAGGGTGCATGAGGTCCTAAGAGTGAGGTCCCCAGGAAGGGATTATTGTCCTTATAAGAAGAGGAAGAGACCAGAGAGCTCTCTCTCCACCACGTGCCTACACAGCCAGAAAGAGGTTGTCTTGTGAGCCAGGAAACAGGCTCTTACTGGGAACTGAATTGGCTGGTACTTGATCTTGGACTTGCCAACCTCCAGAGCTGCGAGAAATAAATCTGTACTTTTTAAGTCTCCCAGTCTGTGGTATTTTGTTATAGCAGCCCGAGCTGACTGAGACACGATTCCAAAGTGATATGAACAACTGCCAGATATCTATTTGGCCCTCGACTAGCTGGCTTCTGCGCTTTTGTTAAGAGAACAGAGAGCGGGGCCATGTGGACACCACGAAGGTCGGGACAGATGATGCGGGAGTGGATTTACCGTCTCCTAAACCCGTTCCGTGGCCTCTGCAGGGGGTGGGGGGCACAGGGACACGCCTGCGGTGATGACGATGGTGAGGGTAAGGGACACAGCATGGACCCAACAGCAGGATAACTTCAGAAGGTGAACTACGGGGGCGCTTGGGTGGCTCAGTTGGTTAAACGTCTGCCTTTGGCTCGGGTCATGATCTTGGGGTCCTGGGAAAAGGTCCAGGGTCCAGCTGCATAGTGAGGGCAGCCAAAGGAGGCTCAATCAGACCACCACCACCAGAGTGTCTGAAAAGTCAAGCCCTTTCCTGAGAAATTCCCCCACTGGTTTCTTTTTTCCAACACTGTATTTTTTTTTTTTTCACGTATAATTCACATACAGTGTTATAGAAGTTTTAGGTGTACAATATGATGATTCAACAACTCTACATTTCTCAGGGCTCATCAAGATAAGTGTACTCTCCAGCAGTGTGTTTTGGGAAATTCCAACTTACAGAAAAATCAGAAGAATGAAACAATGAACACTCGGACACCCTTCACCTAAATTCACCAGCTGTTAACGTTTTGCCATCTTTCCAGTCTCTCGTGCGTGCATAGATGTGTCACTGTTAGAATCGTGACATGTTGTCCCTCAATGTTTGGGCATGCACCTTCCTTTTTAAAATCTATTTTATTTTATTTTAGAGATTTTATTTGTTTACTTATTTGTCAGAGAGAGAGAGATCCTAAGCGGAGGGAGCAGCAGGCAGTGGCAGGGGGAGAAGCAGACGGAGCTGGGAGCTCGGCCACAAGGGGTTCAATCCCAGCGCCCCGGGATGGTGACCTGAGCCGCAGGCAGATGCTTGCTTAACAGACTGAGCCACTCCGGCCTCCTAGGCATGCATCTTCCTAAGAACAAGGACATGTTTCTAATCACAACACCAGCACCACATGCATGAAATTGAGCATCGATACAATAAAATGATCTCATAAGTCATTCCTTTGAAATACCTCCCAGCTACCTGCAAGATGTTCTTGATAGCTCCTCACCACAGCCCCAATCCAGAATCCAATCAAGGATCAGGCATGGCGTTTGTCTGTCTTGTCTCTTTAGTCTTGAATCTAGACGAGTTTCCCTGCCTCCTCTGTGTGTGGTGACGTCCCTACTCCGTTGCTGAGCAGAGCGAGGACCCGGAGTGCCAAGAAGTCTGAGTTCTGGCACGGATGTAAATCTAGCACTATTCGAGTGACCCTTGACCTTCACCTTGACCATGGTTTGGGAATCCTCTGACATTGCCTTGCTGGAATCCACACCTCCAGTTCGCAAGAAGCCCGGCTATCCTAAGATTGCAGCCTACACATCAGCACCCAAAGGCACAGTTTCCTGGCCTTAAAAGGGACCAGCTCTTATTCGTGACATTGTTGGTCATGATTCTTTGTGAGGGAGGGGCGTGCCTATCATGCTTCCTCAGCTGCCCACCCCTACACTCACCCCTAGGAGACATAACAAGAAAGACCTTCTAACAATACGGCTCTGCCCTCTGCTTGGCCTGCCTGTCCCTGCCGGCGGATCACCCCCCATTTCTTCAGTGGCTGCCCAGTGCCTCAGTCCATTACGCTACTTTGCTTCCCAGCACAGCGGGGCCGCTTCCCCGATGACCCAGGGCCGCTTCCCCGGTGATCCAGAGCGCGCTGGAAGGCTGCTTCCCTGGGCCCCAGATCCTTTGCAATAATCAGCTTTGTGAGTCAGAGGCAGCAGCTGCCCTGGGCCTCCCGGGCCTGGCAGGGCAGAAAGATGATTGGATCAGAAGAAGTGCCATTAGTTAGGCAAGGTGGCTGCTCTGCAGCCGCCCCACTCCCTCCCACACCCCCTCATTTCCCCAGGGCCCTTCTACCCGCTTTCCAGGCCCAGCAATATGATAATGAGATCTCAAAAAATGCCCCCACCCACCCCACGTCCATATACAGACAATTTCTTAGCGGCTTCTTGCAGGGCTAATCCCACCACCGGGAAGGCAGAGCAGTGGGGGACAGTGGTATGTGTCCCCCCCAGCACCTGACCCCAGGCCTGAGGCACAGCCACAGCCGTTTGCTAGCTGGAGTTGGGGGGAGCTCAGCAACTCAGCAGGGTCTGAACCCACAAGGGCAGGGAAACGGACTTAAACGTAACGCTTACGCTGGGATAATCTCAGGACCGGCTGTCGCACAGGGAGGGGAGACCCAAGCCTCAACTCTCAGAGTCATGTGGCAGCTGCCCTACGTGGGAACCCCTGTGATGGGCTTTGTCCTCTGAGCACCCACTCACCCCCACAGGACAAGCATTTTCCTAATGAGGAAAACTGTCCTCTGGCTGCTCCTGACTGGGGACGCTGAGTCCTGCTCACCAGCTCTGGAACTGCTGAGGACCCCACAGGCCTTGTGCAAAGCTCTCTCAGAAGTGTGTTGTCCAGGGGATCGAGACGCTGACTGAGCGCCACTAAGGGCGGCGTTGCAAACTTCTGTCTAGAATTTGCTGCTGGGGTTTCGAGGGCCCTGTGTAAACCGTGGGAGCAGGGCTGGTTGAGAACTGGGGCTGGCTGAGAAGGGCCCCCACATCTCTCCTAGGCCTAGAAGGCTGGGAGCGCAGGCAGAAGCCCCACCTAACACACCAGCACAGGTCCCCCAAACCCTACCTGCCACTGGCCGGGGAGGTTCGCAAGGGCAGCTGGGCCTCCATTAAGCAGAGTCTCTGTCCTTGGCCCCCGGGGGGACGGGGGAGGGAGGAATATGACAGCCCTCCTCAGGCGTGAGAATCGGCTCTCATGACACAATTAGTCACCCACTTGTCAAACAAAGCGCCTGGTCAGAGGGGTCCCTGCACGCTTAACTTGGCAAAGAGAAGCCACGCCTTGGCCCAGCCTCATGGCCTTCTCCCCTCAAGGGTTCGTTCCCCTGTAAACCACAGTGTCCAGCAAAATTCTAAAGGGCGCTGCAGATACTCTACTGACAGGGCCCCCAAGCAGCCTGCTCGTGGTTTCTACTGTCCCAGCCATCCTCCCCTGCAGAAGAGGGGCTCGGGAGTAAGAGCAAGGCATTCTGGTCCAGCAGACTCAGGGCCCCGAGTGGTAGCCTGCCGGGGTCGAGGGCGCTGAAATCCTGGCAGTGTGTCTCATGGTGGCCAAGTAGGCTTCAATGTAAAGATCAGCACTGGAAAAAGTGTACGGGGCCGGGGGATGGGCGCACATCTCTCCTGATGTTCCGAAGCAAGGAAGCAAGGCGTGAGGTCAGGACAGAGCTCAGGGACCCACCACAGGGACTGGGAGGGGGCAGAAGCAGGAGGGCCGGTTCGGGGGTGCTCAGCGGAGCTTTCACCTTCTCCTCCACTCCCCCCAGGCCTGGCTTATCTGCAAGTCCGGGGCAGAGGTGCCAAAGCACGTGTGCAGCTTGACAAGCACCATACAATGACTGCGTTTGTTCAACGCCTCTTCTTTCGGCCCCGCCCTGTGGCTTCCCACCCCGAGACCTCAATGGCTCTGGAGTCTGGATTTCACATTGGTTTAACAGGAAAAATCAGCATTTTTTTTCCTAAGTATGACCATTTCTTCATGATGGAGACAACTCTCATCACCGCAGATCGTGAACATGCACGTGGATCCGGGAACCCGCCGGCCGGAGGGGTGCGGGGCGAGGGGTGGGTGTGACCCGAGCCTGGGAAGGAGGGAGCCGGGACCGGGAAGTGGAGCGCCCGCACCACACACTACACAACTCCCATAGGCTCGGCGCTCGCAGGCACTTGGGAGGGGGAGGGCCACGGCGAGTTTGCTCGGCGGGATCTGCGCTCCTGGGGAACAGTCGGCCCCAGGCAGGGAGCCCGGTCCCCGGCCCCGCCTGAGCTGGGGGGAGGGGGAGGCGGGCCCCGAGGTGGGGAGGGGCACCGAGGAGGGCCGGGTCCGTACCTGCTTGGCCTCGGCGGCCTGCTCCTCCGCCTCCGCCTCCGCCGGCGCCGCCTCTCGCTCCCCCGGCCCCTGGAGCTCCCCGGGGCCCTCCGGCGCGGCCGCCGGCTCTGGGGCGCAGGGAGGTGCGGGGGTCCCGGGGGCCTTGGCCGGGGTCACGGGCTCTGGGCTCGCGGCCGCCCCGCGCCGCACCAGCAGCCAGGCGAGCAGTAGCGCCAGCACCGTGGCCAGCACGGGCAGCGCAGCCAGCAGCTCGGCGGGCGCCTCCATCGCGCCGCGGCCGCCCGAGTGCCCGCCCGCGGGGACCCCGAGGGAGCCCGCCGCGCCCCGCCCGCGCCCCGCCCCAGGGCGGAGCCCCTGCCCGTGCCCCGCCTTCTCGGACCCCCCTTTGCGGGGGTGGGGGTGGGGGTTGGGCTGGGGAGGACACGGGTGCTGGGGGACCCTGACCCCTGCGGCGGCACTCCCGAGGCGGGCCAGTCCCTCCCTGCACCGGGCAGGCCTGACGCTTGCGCTTAAGATTTGTTTTGAAAACCCAGCTCGAAACGCTCTTTCCTCAGGCGCCCTTAGATTACTGTCATTTTCGGCATCATTTCCGCTCTGTACAGAAGGTCCAGCACTTCGGCACCGCAGGCTGGGAGATGCCGAGGCCCCCCACGGCCCGGAAGGCTCGCCTAAACCGTGGCACTGGACTGCCCGTAAGGCGACGAAAGGCAAACGTTAGCCGGCTCGCTCCGGGCCGCTTCCAGACCCGTCTGCAGCATCTTCCGGGAGCACCCGAGCTCCTGGCGGGGAATGCCCGGCCCTAACACCCGGCAGCCTTCAACGCAAGCCTCACTGTAACGTGGCTGCCCCCCAAAGGCCGCTTTCTGGAATTCAGCTCCAGGCGCCTTGGGATAACAAGTTCTTCCTCTTGGAGTATTTCCCGTGTAGGGAGGGTGGAATGAAGGGAATTCTGCTGTTTCTCTTTCCCCAGATCCTTCCTTCGGTTGTACTTGTTTGAGATAGATGCGCTATAACCAAAAAGTTGTGTCTTTACCCCTCCCAGTAAACACGACAAAGTTTTCAGGTACCAGTTGAAAAGACAGGATACCAGGTTTTGCTTTGGACACATTTATTGCTTTTTGGGGAAAATTCCAGTGCCTGAGCCGGTATCTGGTGCACGCCAGGAGCTAGACGGAGTGCGGCTTACATGGGAGGCAGAAGGATGTGCTCAGGCTTCTTCCTGGGCTCCAGTTACGACCAGCGGCCTCCAGGAAGAGGGGGAGCTTAGTCCTGGTGCTTCACATAATGGTAAGGAGTACCAGCAAAAGGAATTTCAGTGGTGACTGGTGAAAAATGCCCCATAGCTATAAACTGTGGATTGGGGCTCCTATCTGGCTTTTGACCCCCAGGGGACCTTCAGCCAAAGCGGGCCTCCTTTTCTGGTCCCTGCCTTCGTTGTTTGAAAGTACAAGACGTTTAAGTTAAGTTTAAGAGGGACCATTGTGCAAACTTAGCTACGTTCTATATCTACTACCAGATGAATAACGAGAAGAAACAAGAACAAAACAATGCAAAAAACCCAACTCCAAACCAAGTTGCTTTATTTAAAATGATGAACAAGTTTCATCCAAGTGAAAGTTAAAACCACCCAACAAACGGCGGAGCCATAGGCAGCCCGTGGTGGAGCGCACGCACGGCGAGACGGAAGCAGACGGAGCGGGCTGCTGGGTGTCTCTGTGGCAGCGGCCAGAGGCACAAGGACTCTGCATGGTCCCAGTTCTTCAGCACCGTCCAGTCACCTTGAAGATAGCAGGCCGGGCCAGTTCTCATGGGACTTTCAGTGAGGACTAGATGCCTCAAGTTTTTGAACAATGAGACAAGAGTAGAGAGCCACCACCCGAGGGTGCCAAGGCGTGAGGTTCATCTAGTTTTGTGGCCTAAGGTAACATCAGTGGAACATCTTCACAGAAGGCAGGGAGGGAGGAGGGCGTATGAGGAGAAACCACACAGGGAACCATCCGCACTACCCGGCACACACGACAAACACCTTATGGAAACGCTATGCACGATTCAAGGAACCTACAGCTGTGCACGTACATGCCTACGTCCTAAAAGCACTTTTTACAACACTTCCCGCAAAACTCCTATTCTGTCCCACACTCTTGTCTAAAATCCTATGTCACGACCAGACTGAACCTCTAATAAGTTCATAAAGCATTCACACCAGCAACTTTCTTGCCGATGCTTAAATATCTGTAGCTGATATAGAGAAAAACCAAATACTGAGACCATAACTTGATGTTTACGTTCTTTTAGGAAGATCTCACAGACTTGTATTTAGTAAGGTCTCATCTTGCTTTTCTGGTCATGGAAATGCATGTCTGTGACACCACCTAGCTTGAGCAGTGACCCTTGGGAAGCGTGCACGGCACACAGCCTTTTAGCTGCACGAGGGGAGGGACCTGCGCTTGTCCCAGCTGATGGCCAGCCCCCAGAGCAGGGCCTGCCTCTCAAACGTGGACTGAACACTTGGATGATTCATAAATGGGCGACTGCAAACCTAAGCCAAATTGGAACAACATCCCTGGGCGGGGTGGCTCTCCCCTCAAAGGTGTCACCCTGAATATCCCAGCACTACTAATGAGCCCAGAAACACCCGTGCGCGGCACCGGGTCCTTCAGGCTGGTGGTCAAGTCTTTGGTGCTGGCTCTCAAAGTCCCGGAGCCACACACCGTCTTCTTTGACCCTGCTTGTCCCGGTCAGTAGTTTCGGACCCAAGAGTCCTTCTTCCAGGACCCAGATTGCTGGTTTTTCAGTTGGAGAAAAATCCCTACTATTGTTGATGTCACTGGGAGGAGGCGGCTCAGACCAGGTGGGGTGAACGGTTATCGTTAGAACAGACCTGGTTCCCCCTTTCTACCTGGTCTGCAGCACCCCGCCATCCCTGCCCTCCTCTCCCTCCGGCTCCCCACCTCCCCCCTGCTTCATTCCGCTAACGGTGTGCTTGGGGGGCCCACAGCAACAGGGGATGGCGGCGGGGTGCGAGGTGTGGAATCTCTGGCCCGGCTAAAACAAGGACTGTCCCTCCGTCACTCGTGGGATGGCAAGAACCGAATGGCAGCAGAGAAGCGGTGTGATCCGGACGCTTCCCGGTGAGGTGACTGCGGGCCTGTCAGGTGGGCTGGATCCCTTCTTTCTGGGTATTGTTTGTCCAACAGGAATCACCCTTGGCCTCTCAGGAAGGCTAGTCTCTCCCATTCAAACTTCCGCCGTGTCATCCCAGCCACAGCAAGAGTCCTATCCTGCCCCCTGGCGGCAAATAGTTTTGGTTTTGCTTCTTTTCTTTACGGGGACGTTTAGAGACAAGCCGATATGAATGAGAGAGGAAGACTGCCAGACTGGGGTGCAGAAGAAAAGCGTTTTGGAAGAGAGTGTGAACATTTTAAAAAAGGAGACAGAGGAACCCCAGTCAGGTGTGACCACAAAGAGTCGAGTTCAGGGTTTGACTTCACTCACCCCCAAAACACACCCTGGGAATGGAGGGAAGCAGGGCTGTCTGAGCCCAGGGGGCCTGGTGGGGAAGCGGAGCGGCACGGAGGGCAGGTGACAGGCGCCAACACTGAGGAACATGGTGGACGTTCTCCATCCAACCCAGCCAGGATTTTGGGTCGGGATTTGAGAATGCAGAAAACTCAGACAAAGTAGGGGACGGGCCTCTTAGGGGCAAGCCATGTGACCAACCCAGGGTCCAGAAACAATCATCAGTCTGTTAAAAATATAACCTTCACACAGAAGACCTGGATTCCCCAGATTATACCCATGGTCAGGGAGGATCCAGGGAGGCAACACCACACAGTTCCAGGCCGCCTGCACACCCGCTCCTGCGCGCCCCTGGGATGCTACAGGGCCAGCTCCTGCCGCCTCCGGCTGTTCGTGCCCTTACCTACACCCCGCCCGGAAAAGGGCATGCTGCTCAGTGCTTTTCACTGGGCACATCCTTGACAAGCGCCCTCTCACTTTTATTTAAATTTAGCTGAATTTAGGGTCAGGTTAAGGCAAGCGGGTCAACTGAGAGGGCAAGAGATGGAACCTGCTGCTCAACCCCCCAGTCTTCATACCAGAGGCCTTAAGAAGCCTCAACATACCCGAGGACCAGAAGCGCCACGTGTGCGTTTATTCCGACCTGCAGCCCAAGCCACCCACCCGCTGATCTAACCAGCGGGGACACTGACGTCTGTGACGTCTCTCAGAGAGCGAGAGCTTCTGCCTTTACGGATCACGTGGGGAGAAAGACCCATCTGCCGGAAGCGGGCCCTGTGCACAACTTGAATTCTGCGGGGAGCACACACCGGACCATTCCTCTCCCGTTTCTAAACAGAAACCCTGATCTGTCATCCCTGCCCCAAAACACACCGCACGAAAACGCTGCTGGAATTCCTGAGCCCGTCTGGCGGTGGGGAGAAGGTCCCGCGTCTGAGGCCCAGGCTCGCGGTGGTGAGCGGTGCCGCCCACGCTGGCTGGGTCGGTGACACATTGGGGGTGGCGCAGGAGTGGCACTTTTCACGCGTGATTGGCTCAGATGCAAATCCAAATCCACTCGCCCCTCGGGGCCTGCTGGTGACCACTGGCTCCCGGAGAGCAGAGGCTCCTCACCCGTGTCGCTGAGTAATCAGACGCAGCGAGACATTCGAGGGATCCCAGCCCTGCGGCCTCGAGGTCGAGCAGCGTGGCTTAGAGGGGACAGCACAGACCCCCCCAACCCCGCAGCGCGCCGGCCGTCAGTGTTTCCGGTCTGAGCTCTGAAACTTCTCGACCCTCTACTCTTAGCAAATGGTAAGAACAGCATTTGACCGAAGACAGAAGCTTGGACCAGAGAAGGATGATCCGAATTCAAAGGAGACAAAGGAGAAGGTGGGAGCAGGAGATGTGAAAACGGAGTCGGGCGGCCGCCCACAGCGCACACAGGAGCCACCTCAGGGAGAGTCTCTGCACTGGCTCAGGGGTGAGCCCGGCCTCCGCAAGTGTCCCTAATCCTGCCAAGGAAAGCACAACCGCCTGTCAGCAGCGTGGAGACAGCACGGCAGGTATGAAGCTGGAAGGACACGTTAAAGCAGAACCCCAAGACCCCACATGCAAGTCAGCGCAGGGCTGACCCTAAAGCTTTTTGAGTAACTGCTAAACAGGGGGGGTCAGGTGGGGTCTACAGCGACAGGAACACCCCGGAAAAGTAAGAAGAGAAATCGAACGGTGGCTGTGAAGAGGGCAACCTGGTTGGGAAACGCAGAGTTTAGCTCATCAATTTACGCCACTAGGACACCTGAGCTTCTGGAATTCCGCCGTGAACAAACAGCAAGGCCTGTGGATCCGCCACTCTGCTAACAACACAGTTGAGGAAACACCCAGCTGCTCAGATACGAACAGCGCAACAGCAACATCACCCATGGCAGGCCAGGCCCCCAGATGCTTAGGGTCCCCCGAGCTTCCGTCCTGAACTACCTCCCCGAAACCCCTTCCCTTGCTTACCGCCACCGTCTGACACATCAGGACTCGCACGTGAGAAGAGGCTCTGTACCTGAACCTCAGTTTAGCCCACAGCGTGTCCACCGTGAGGGCACGAGCCGGCAGAGGTCACCTTACTGACTCTGAGTTAAGTCCGAGCTCAATTAGATCCCATCCAGTTCAAACAAACAAACATGGGAGACGTGATGAAGACCTTCGAGAAAATCAAAGCTCTTCACGGCTGTGTGAGCGCTCCAAGTGACAAGGGCAAGCGTGGGGGAAGCAGGAGGCCACCCCTCTGGCTCCTGGGAGACACCGGGGACCTGCTCTTGGGCCGCCCTGACTGCCGCAACCATCTCTTCCCCATCGAGGGCCCGGGGCAGTCGAGTCGCTGCTTTCCCACAACACCACAGGAATTGCCACAAGAGGAGGCCCTGGGATTCTCCAAGGACAGAAGTTGCGAAGATATAAAATGGTTTTAATTTTTATTAAATAATGTTAAGGGTTTCCTTGGCACCATCCGCACAGATCCTTGCCTTTACGCGTAAAATAAGCCACGTGACTTTGCGTCAGTAGCAGAGGCAGAAGCTACTGGAGCAAACGCTAAGTGAATGGACTCCTATTCCAAGGGCGTGCTCGTTCTCGGGCTTTCTCCGGCCCTCCCTTGTCTGCAGATCCAAAAGGCAGCCCTCCCCGGGGCCCTGGCCTCGCCGCGCGCACGTCCTCCTACAGAGACAGCAGCCGCGTGCGGTCACCTGGAGGAGCTGCGCTCTTTGCTCGCACAGTCGTCCTGGGAGGTGGTGTCCCCGTTGCCCATCATGCCGCACGTTCTCCGCTTTTTCCTGCGGTGCATCATCCCGTCGCCTTCAGACCCCGACTCGCACTGCACGCGGGGGCGGGAGGAGGAAAAACCAGGAAGTCAACCAGATGCAACCCCTTCTGTCTGTGAGTAAACCTCCGGCCTCCAGAGGCAGCACGAATGTCACCCGAGTCCCCCAGGAAGCGAAGCAGCCACGGACGACAGCTCTGCAGCACGGTCCGCACCACCTTCTCCCTCGGGGGTTTCTGGCCCCCTGGACGCTACGACCTCCCTCACATGCCAGGTGTCCCCCCAGGGCTTGCCAGTGGGAGGGCTGTTCGAAATCGAGACATGCGTCAGCACCCTGAGACTGCGTGACGCCATTTCGCTGCATCCAGGCAGACCCCGAGAGGGACACAAGAAGTCCGGCGCTGATACTGTTCCCCCACGCCCCCGGCCCCCGCAAGACACCGTATCCCTGGATTATGCAAAGTGCTCCGAGAGAAATTCCATCCAGTGCGGGCCCAGGTTCCTCTTCCCCAAAATGATGGCAGCTTCTAACAAGCCACCGAATTCGGGGAGCTTCCAGGCTTACAATTTACACCCACAGGGACAACTGTCACCGCCGGCTGTGAGGTGACAGCGCTCCAAGTCTGGAGCCCCACACTGCTGTTCATGAGCTGGGCAGCCCTTGGCCATTCACTTAACGAAATCCCCCAATACTCCTTTTATCTCTTCAAGTTACTGCCGACAGCGCATGAGCTCACGCGCGCGTGCGCACACACGTGAGTGCACACGCACAAGCTCCAGGCTGTAACATGGGCAAAAGTCACCACCCGGCAGGAATGGTGGCACGTGTAGCTCTTGGAACAAAGCGGGAGAATGTTCAGCCCTTTCCCCGTCCTGGGCAGGAGGTTTCCGGGGGGACCTGCCCTGCAGGCCTGGGTTCCAGGAAGCGGGGCCTCACCTCGGAGTCCGAGTCGGAGGAGCTGGAGCTGGAGGAGCTGGAGGAGTCACTAGAGCTGTCGGAGGCGATCCCCGTGGACTCCTGCAGGTCGACGGAGTCAGCCAGCACCGCCAACTCGGGGTGCTCTTGCTTCAAGATCCTGGGAGACAAGAAACATCGTTCCCAGTGCTGGGAGCGGCAGCGACACCGCGCGCAGTAACCCGGACTCAAAGCTGAGGCCTGTCTCTCTCGGAGGCACCTGCGAAGGGCGGGTGCCGTGGCTCAGAACGGGCGCTGGGCCGTGGTGAGGCCGCGCGGATCCGCAGGCTGGGAACAGAAACCCTAAAGTGCTGCCCAGGCTTTTCTGAAAGGCGGACTAGCTGCACGCGAGTTACTGTGACCTTCGCACGCCAACGAGCCAGCCGTGCTGCCGACGTGAGGCCGGGTTGCCCCGAGTTAGCCACTGATTTTTTTCCACCTGGGAGAAAGTGTCTCTCTTCCGTTTTTTCCTGAACCGTTCCTAGCTAACTTCCTTCAAACCCTTCCTTTCCACGACACAGCACTGAGCGACCGCAGTCGGGCTTGGTTACATTCCGTTTGTAAGAGGAGCAACAATTAGGTTTGCGAGAAAGAAGACGAGGCAAGCCACAGAGAGGGTCCCCCTCACTCGAAGATAAAACTGGACCAGACTTTCGGAGGAAGCAGCCCTCCCCACAGGGGCCTCATCTCGGCATCCACTCTAAGCTGGGACAAGAGACCAGCCGCGTGGTCAGGCCTTTAAGATGACCAAATCCCAGCACACAGAGGCCGACGGAACGGAGTCAGTGGGCCTTAGGTGCCTGAGAGTCCGGGGAGAACGAAGCCACCACCCCTGCTGGCCCTCTCAGCAGGGAGGCTGAGCACTGACCAAGCCAGGATCCCTCTCTTACCCCGAGAGCTGGTCCCTCCAGGTCAGGGTTGGGACACAGTGGCACGGGGTGGCTGGGGGTGGCTTGCACTGCCGCTGCCCGTGCTGTATCTGTTCTGTGGATAAACAGAGGAGCTAAGTCTCCAGGGCAGTCACCTCACTCACAAGAACTGAAGGTATTAAGTTTAAAGGGGAATAATGCTTCTCAGTAAGAAAAAGAAAGAACCAAAATACAACCCAAACAAAATGGCTTCCATTGCTACCGCTGGCTTTGGCGGGGGAGGCCGGGGGGGGGGGGACCAAAAAACAGAAAATAAAACAAAACAAAAAACAGAAAACAAGAACCAATCCCAATTATGGTCATGTTTTGACTGACTGATCAAACATGCAGAGTCTTACCCTGTCACCTGGAGGCTGGCAAGCATCCTGAGAACTAGCCCTGACCTGGGACCCCCTCTCCTCTGCCCCAGCTCTCCCAGGCCTAAGATCAGCACACGTCACTGCAGCAGTGAACTCTTTTCCATTTCACCTCTGGGGTATGAATTGGAACAAAGTGAAAATAAGGAAAAAAAAAAAAAAAAAAAAGGCTCTCACCTATACCATTTCCTCGATAACTTTGGTCTCCCTCTTACCGTCTTGTGCCATACAACAGGGAAGTTGGTGCTGCTGGCAAAATTCTGCGTGATGGCAATGGTGGTGTCAAGGTTAAGGACAACGTGCCACCAGCCTCCTGAAACCCAACAAAGAAACAGTTAAACAGGGTTTGCTTCTGTGCACGATCACAAACATAAGCTTGGTGAACAGAGAGTTTCTATCTACCGATCTACAGGCGAGACAGGTAGAGACTCAGAGACAGCAGATCCCGACTGGTCAATGCGTCCCCTGATTCAGAAATCACAACCTATTTGTGGAAGGTTCTACTGGAGCACAGCCCATGCCTGTTCATTTCCAGATTGCCTGTGGCTGCCTTCCTGCTCCATAGGCAGAGCTGAGCTGCCGGGATAGACCCAGTCCGGCCCACAGCACTTAAAATATTTATTCTCTGCCTTTTACAGGAAAAGTGTGTTGACCCCTGTGAGTCCAAACCTGGGGTTGAAACTGGAAAGGCAGCAAGTTTTTCAGCTCCTCGGAGGAGAACACCTACCGCCAGCATTAAACACCCTCGCTTTCAACGCTTAAGTCTGAAGTGAGCCAATGTTACACTGTATTAAAAACCCAATTTACAGAACGAGTCAGTTTATCCACAGACACACAAGATTACTACAATGCAAAAAAGGTGAGCAGAATCTTTACATACAAAGAATTTATCAACACGCATTATGTATGTAGGTTATAAGAGATGTGGACAGCAGCCCATCACTGTCCAAGCTGGGCAGCAGTCAGTTCATTTACAGTCGACAAGCAGACGGGTTTCTCTGACTCCTAGATACACTTGTGCTCGAAAATGACAAATAACTGAAATCAAAGAATGTACTTCCCCTTAGTTCGTCTATACCTGGTACAAAGACAGTCTCTCCCGGTTTTTGTAAGATTTCCAGGGGTTTGAATTCAGGTGGCCAGGTGGGAAGCTGTGTCCGGGGATGAATGATACTAAACCAAGTAATAGCTTCATCTTGCTGGTTCCCTCCTTCTTCACGGGTCACCTTGATGAGTTCCCTGGGCGTGCTGGTAGGAAACAGGCACCAGCGCTTGTGGCCCTGAACTAAGGCATTCCAGGCACTGGTTCCCAGAGGGTCGATGTGAATTCCAGTTCCAGAGCGCGGTGGCCCCATCACAAACCATCTAATGGAATGGAAACGTCCGAGATATGAAAGGTGATTCAACTGTACACACACATACTACCAAAGAGCGAGTTTCTAGTCTTATACTCTTTATTTCAGGACTACATAAACCCTGCTACACAGAAACGCTAAATGAATCATGCCTGGAATGCTCTGTAACAGAAAGGAAACAAACAAACAAACAAAGACTGATGTGGCTTACTACTACTGAGCTTTAAATATTAAAATTTCCTCTACAAACCAGTGGCTTAACTGTGGTAGCGTGTCTGAGTCACCTGGGGCGCCTTCAGAAATCCTGATGCCCAGGTGGCCATCCAGACCAGTGAAACCAGTCTGTGGCTGTAGGATCTGGGCAGACAGCAATAACTCACTAAGTAAGTTCCATGTGCAGCCAAAGAGAACCACTCACTGTTATGGAAAAAGGTTAGCCGACCGAGCTCAGGTGCCACATACTGCCCTGCGTGAGACTGTAAGGGCTTCACCGCGAGGTACTTTACCTGTAAGGGGGCCTGCGTTTCTCCCCAGCATACTGGAAGAGGTCATCGGTGAAGAACTTGGGCACCTTGTAATCTTCCAGAAGTTTCCTTCTTTTGGGGTGTTCACCATAGCTGCTGTCAAAGATGTAGAGGGGGCTGTCATCCCGAGTGCTCTCCATGTACTCGATGTAGTACTTCATCTTCATCTTCACCGAGTAGCCGTCATTATCCTCACCGCACTTGAACTTCTGGTTACGGTACTTCCTTTTCAGGCGCTCCAGGGTCCACTTCTCCTGCGCCGACCAACCCTCTTGGGCATTCAGCAGAACCACGGGCTTGTACGGTCTTTCGTATCGCTCCACGAATTCTTCCACCGACAGCTGTAATGCATCTGCCCTTTCCACGTTATCCTGAAGGAACCAGAAAAAACCTACCCAGTTAAAAAAAAAAAAAAGTCCAGCGGCAGCAAAGGGCGTCCCCCAGGACCAATTAGCAACGACATACCTAAGGAGCCAGATTCTTTTTCTGGCTTATTTTGGGGGTGGGGGTGGGGAGAGGAGGGACAAGGACCTGCGTGTGCACTGACACGTCGCACCCAGCGCCGCCCCACCACGGGAAGGGGGCTTCGCATCTCCCACTCGTGGGCCTCCACAGTCGAGTCCCCGGGGCCCCACCGCCCAAAGGGGTCAAGGGGCGACAGTCCTTCCTGCGGGGATCGCCGAAGGCGCCAGCCTCCAGGTGGCCCAGCAGGCAGGCGGCGGCGGCGGCGTGGGAGGGAGGAGGCCCGCCCTGGAACCCGGCCCCGATGACCCCGACCTCCGCGGGGTGCGGGTGAGCCCATCGGAACCCGGGGGTGCCGCGCTGGACGCCGGGGGAGTCGCGCAGCCGCCCGGAGGTGCCCGTGCCCGGCCTCGGCCCGCGACCCCGGCCCACTCACCGCCACGGCCGCCGGGTTCAGCGAGAAGCTTTCGTAGTAGTTGTGACGGGTCCAGTCCAGCGAGTCCTTGAGCTCCGGCCGCGCACTACGCTTGGCCTCGCGGATCCGCTTCTTGCTCTTGTGGTTCATCCTCCGGGGGTCACCAGCTGCTCCCGCGACGACCTCGGCGCGCCTCGCTTCCTGCTTCCAACGCACCCCTCCCCTGCCCGGGCAGCGGCTGCGGCGGCGGCACCCAAACGCCCTTCGCCCTGGCCCGGCGCCTTTAAAGTCGCCTTCCAGAAAATTCACTCCCCAACCACCTCCCGGGCCTCGGGTTGGGCACGCGGCTGCCGTCTTCCCCGCCCCCCGGCCTCTCGCGGTGAGCCATTGGCTCGGGCACCTCCGGGGTCCGCCCTCACACTCGCCGGCTCTCCGCCATGTTGGGAAGGTCGCGCCGATCGAGGAGCCGCCTCGTTGCGGCCCCGCCCCTCCTGCGCCCGCTTCCGGTGTGCGCGTCACTTCCGGGCGTGGGTCGCTTACCCGGCGGCCCGTTTCCGGCGTGCGAGTCGCCGAGGCCACCTGTTTTCCGTGTCTCTTTTGCCTGGCGTCCGGTGTCTTCTTACCTCGCGGCCACGTCGTCGCCCGCTGGAGCGGTGCCTTCCCCGCCTTTGCAGTCGAGTTGCGGCGACCCAGCAGGGCAGCGTGGCGCCCGTGAGGCGGCCCCGTCGGCCAGGGGTTTCCCGCGCGCGCGCGCAGCCTGGCAGCCCGGCTCTCTTCGCCGTTCCCGGCCCGTCGGGGGACCCCCGACTCCCCCCTGGACAAGCGTGGCCTCCGCGGGCATGAAGTCCGGACCCAGCGCTTTCGATTCTCGGAGGAGCCGGGCCTGGGGGCCGAGGGGGCCGTGCTGGAGGTCAGCGTCCCGCAGGTGCGTGCGTCGGCACCCGTCGGGAGGCGCCTCCGGTCCTTTGCGGAGACGCCCGGGGCAGGAGACGCTCCCAGCCGGCCCGGAGGTGCTGGGAGGGGTGGAGCGAGGTTTGGCGGCTACCCTGCCTTAGGATGGACCTCAGGGCGGGAAGGCTTGGGGCCTGAAGCTCTTGGCAGTCTTTAAGGAAGAAACTTGGGGACCCTGCCACGAGAAGGGCCTTCCACATCGAATATTTCCTGCCAGAAAGGTGGCATTTTTGACACCCAAGTATTTTCTTTGATCTTGTTGAAGGGCTTCTTAATTCAGCTTTATCCAAGACGGGGGATTCCACCCTCACTTTCCAAATAAAGTTTCTTGGGCTGGCACTCACTTGTTCTTTTCAGCTCACGACTGTCCCCAAACCCTCAGTAATAGCAGCAGTAATACATTATGCGTCCGGTTTTGCAAAGCACTTGGACGTTGCAGTGTTAAGATTTTAGCAGCATTCTGTGAGGAGGGTATTAGCAAAAACAATTTGAAGATGAAAACCCGCCCAAGAGGAGGTAAAGTCTCGAGTGAAACCCATTTCTGATAGTTTTTAAATGCCTTCGTGTTGAATACCCACTGGGATTTCTTCCCAAGTTCAGGAGCTGACTCCACGTGAGAATAAAGACCGCTTTACACCCAAATCTGCAAACTCACTGCTGTGCTCAGAAACCCTTTACTGTATCCTGCGTCAGCTCTTCCAGGGCAGGCATTTTATTCACGCTGCTTCCCTACACTTAGAACCACTGGCAAGGCACTGATATTTTTCTCGAGTGAATTCACCTTTGATACTTACACGGCGTCAGCCCCCTTCCCAACCAGTCCACTAGCAGCACCCTCTGCTCTAGAAAACAGAAAGATACTCAGTTTTGCAGTTTAATAACTGCTCGCTTTGCTTATTTTGTGCCTGGCACTGTACTAAGCAGTTTGCATGGAGTCTCACAAGTCACGGTATGAAATAGTGTTTTGCAGGTGAGGAAACTGCAGCACAGACAGGTTAAGTAATGGGTGAAGTCATACGGCTAGCAGTTACACATCTGGCTTTTGAACTCAGGCAGGCTCATTCCAAAGGTGTGAGCCGTTATTTTGCGTCCCTAAATACTGTGCAGTCTCAGAATTCTGTATCTTTCCAAAGGCTGTGTAAGCTGCCTGCCTTCCCAACTCCAGGATTGAGCTCCTCTCAAACTTCTGGAATGTCTTTCTGGCCTCATTGTTTTCCATTAGCATACCAGATTATGCCTGTGATTGTAACCCTCTGAAACTTTTTTTTTTTTTTTAAGATTTTATTTATTTCACAGACAGATCACAAGTAGGCAGAGAGGCAGGCTCCCCGCTGAGCAGAGAGACCATGACCTGAGCCGAAGGCAGAGGCTTTAACCCACTGAGCCACCCAGGCACCCCCCTCTGATATATTAACTGTACTTAAAATAAAAGCTAATCTTCCCGTGGCCTACAAGACCCCCCAGTTCTGATCCATGCCATCCCACTGACCTCAGTACTACCACAACCCTACCTCCCAGCCCCCATGCCCCTGCCGGCAGTGCTGTCTGTACTCCAGCCAGAGACTTTTTAGTTCCTGCTTCAGGACCCTTGCCAGACTCATTCTATCTAGGACAGCCACCTGTGGTCGCTGTCTCCACCCCTCGCTGCCCCCACTACTTTCTCACTAGGTTTTGTTGTTAACATTATCACCAGCTAAAAATGTATGTGCTTACTTGTGGCTTATCTTTTCCCATAGGGTATGTATGTGTCTATGTATGTATTCCGTGATAACCTAGTTACGTCCTTAGCCTGCTAAGCAACGCAGTCCCTGGATAAATGCTTATTGAGTGAATGAGTGTATGAAGAGTGCTTATCACACGGTATTGCAATTTTATAAACCCCATGGGATGTGAACTGGACAGCAGGGAATTGTCATTTGTGTGATAGATGCCGGGTGTCGGGCACTCTGATTGCTGTGAAAATAAATATTACAACTGTCGGCAGATGAGTTATTTTTGGCATACAAAAAATTCTTTTCAGGTGCTGCATCTCGAATATGGAATGTACGTTTGGCCCTGTGCGGTGGTCTTGGCTCAGTACCTATGGTTTCACAGAAGATCTCTGCCAGGCAAGGCTGTCCTAGAGGTACAAGTGCTCTTGAGCCTTCAAAAATGCTGTGTTCAGATTTGTCTATGTGCTTGTTACTGACTTGTTAAAGATTTTTAAATCAAGTGATTTTTTTTTTTTTAAGATTTTATTTATTTATTTGACAGGCAGAGACCACAGGTAGGCAGAGAGGCAGGCAGAGAGAGGAGGAAGCAGGCTGCCTGCTGAGCAGAGAGCCTGATATGGAACCCGATCCCAGGACCCTGAGATCATGACCTGAGCCAAAGGCAGCGGCTCAACCCACTGTGATTTGCCAGCTTATAAGTCATGTGAGCTAGGAATGCTTTTTGTTTTGTTTTTAAAAACCATGTGCACTAGAGACCACAGGAGTCCCACGGAGATGAAAATGTCATTTGGCCCTTTACATTATGCTGACCTTTATTCTAAGTGAAGCCCTTTGACTAATTCCACACAATCTTGGCACGGAAGCAATCATTAAGACTATCTTTTCAGGGTGTCCCAACAGGGTCATCTGGGGTCTACTGTGACACATGCGTTTTTCTCATACACTCGTCCTTTCCTAAACTCTTTCTCATCACTCCACCTGACTTAAGACTGCTGAAGGCTTGGAGAAAAACTTGTTAAGTTTGCGTAAATGGTACAAGGCTTAAATCTTAAGGCTGAGGACAAACCCAAAACTTTAGTAACCTCTTAACTTTTGCAAAACCATGTGAGGGGTGTGAGAGTACTTAGCATACTTCTGACCCTGAACAGTGGCAATTTGAAAACATTCAGGAAAGACTGAGAATCTCCAAGCTCAGGCTCAGAACTGGAAATTACATTTTATTTTATCTTTTTAATTTTTAAAGTATTTATTTATTTATTTGACAGAGAGATCACAAGTAGGCAGAGAGGCAGGCAGAGAGAGAGAGAGAGAGAGAGGAAGGGAAGCAGGCTCCCCGCCGAGCAGAGAGCCCGATGTGGGACTCGATTCCAGGATCCCGAGATCACGACCCGAGCCGAAGGCAGTGGCTTAACCCACTGAGCCACCCAGGAACCCCGGAAATTACATTTTAAATAGGGAGAATACTTATAAAGGCATTCCTTGGTCATTCCTTACTTAGCACGCTAAAGACCTTGTCACTTTCAAGGCCCAACTGGAAAGTCCCCTCTGCAGAAAGTCATGTTGCAGACCTGTCTGGTTATAGCCACATAAAAGCACTAAAAATTGGTAGTAACCACCATAATGGCCAGGTATGCATGGAAGTCACCCATCAGGCTTCTAGAGACCCAATGTTCTGTATAATTAAGAGTTCCTTTATAGACTATAAGAGAACTGAAAATGACAGTGTCCCAAACTGCCTAGGGCACATTGAGCAATGGAGCTGCCAGGTACCATGAAGGTTGGAAGTCATAGTTGCAGAATGCAGGGCCCTGTATGGGACTTAACCTTCCCACCCTGGAAGAGGAATCTCAAGTATTTTCTACAAATTGAAAAGCTTAAAGCTTCATATGGGAACGCAATGTAGTTGCAGCACCTTTTGTAGATAGGACAAGCTAATCAACTCTGTACTTATGGAAACTACGCCCCCAAATTCCCTGCAATGGTTAAGCAGAATTTGGAATGCTATTTTTTAAATGTATTAGATTGGAGCTGGAGTGAGCCTTCCAGGAATTATGGCTGCAAAATGTGGTGCTGAAGTAATCTTGTCGGACAGTTCAGAGCTGCCTCACTGTCTAGAAATCTGCCGGCAAAGCTGTGAAATGAATGACCTGCCACAGGTACGCGTCATAGGACTGACATGGGGCCATGTGTCTCAGGATCTTCTGGCTCTACCATCACAAGATATTATACTTGCATCTGATGTGTTCTTTGAACCAGAAGGTAAACCTTTTTTGGTCTTCAGTAGTAAATTTGACTGGAGAGATGACCTAAGTTTAAGTCCATTTAAGTAGTCTTTTCTTCCCAGACTTTGAAGACATCTTAACTACAGTCTACTTTTTGATGCAAAAAAACCCCGAAGTCCAATTGTGGTCCACTTACCAGGTCAGAAGGTAAGCCTGAATAATCCTGGTTCACTCTCAATTTTTTTGAAACTTAAATCCTTACTCATGCAGTATTTACTGAAAGGACAAAATGAAAATGTATCTGAAGCAAAACAGGAAAACGTGATTTTAAAAAACAATTTATTTTTTTTTAGTGCTGACTGGTCACTTGAAGCTTTGCTCTACAAGTGGGATATGAAATGTGTCCACATTCCTCTGGAGTCTTTTGATGCAGACAAGGAAGATATAGCAGAATCTGCCCTCCCAGGAAGACATACTGTTGAAATGCTGGTCATCTCCTTTGCAAAGGACAGTCTCTGAATTACACCTACATAACAGGCTGTTTTCAGACAATGTCAATACTAATTAGCAACCTGCCATGCCAACTAAGACCACTTTAGCTTCTTGGGAGTACAAGCATTGAATTTGACGATGGTCAGATCTGTTGGCCTTTAAGATTGTGATGGGTCACCTAGACAATACTCACAGGTTACAAAGCCATGAAAACAAAAATTAACACACCTGTTTTTTTTTTTTTTTAAAGGGGGGGGGACTTGGATTGTTCTTTGGGGGGGAAATCATCAAAAACGGCATAAATTAGGCAGAGAGAAGGGGGTACCCACAACCTCAAGAGACTGCTACCTTAGAGCATTGATTTTAGGGGTTATGGGTGCTGAAATGGCATTTCCACTTTAACTTAGGAAAAAAAGTCAACACTACACATATCACTTTCATACTGTACAGTCAGTAACAATTCACAAGGTAATTGCACAGGTCTTTCAAATAAAGGGGAGGGAAAAAACACCAAGACATATTCTGAGAAAAGCTAACACCAAGGAAACGTTTTAATTAAACTACAGAAACAATGGTTATAGTACAGAATTTTCATGAGCAAAAAGATACACCATGTTATAAGTACTTACAAAGTTACAAACCATTTTTGCTTCCTTAACATTTTCCATATTTTAAGTTCATACATGAAGATGATCAGATATACCATTTTGGGAGAAGGGGGGGAAAAAAGGTGTATTTATCATCAGCTAGATGTGCTCACTGTATGCTCCGTTATTTATATGCAAGGCCCGGGTGACTGGAAGTGCAGTTGTCAGGCATTTTAATAAACTGGACAGCCATTTGTTTCTGCACGACAAGGCATCTTTACACAGGAGCAATCAGGAGAAAACAGGAAACAGCCAAGCACTCTGCACTGCAACACGCCACCTTAACAGCTAACCAGCATTACTCAACTGCTACACAACTGCGCCTAGTGCACAAAAATACACAAGAGAAGAGATTAGAATTGTGTTTGGTAAACAATCCTTTCAAAAAATCAAGTCTTTTCACCTGAAAAGTCTTTATACAAATTTGGGTTCAGATTACCATTTAGATCTGAAGGTAAATAACATATACAAACAAATTTACACCGACTTTTGTAGGTTTTTAATTTTAAGGAATGAAGGCAATGTTGAGTCAATCTCTTGACAGCTTTAGGCTGTGTGTAATGGCTGCACACGTTTCCTTAAAAGTCAGGAGGCCACAAATTAGGTTACCAATCTGTTTAATTTCAAACAAAAAAAGTCAGCACTATATAAACAAAAGGAAAATTTACCTCAAATATCCAAGCCAATAATGAAATCTGAAGTCGTTCACCTCACTAAATTACAAGAAATTTGAATAACAGCAACAAAATGGCACATAAAATGAAGTTTGCCACCTGAGGCAAAGCTTAAAACAAGTAAAAAGTTAGACAAAATGTTACAAAATAACCTTTTCAATAGCCAGTTGCTTGTTCCAAGTGACTCTTCGATGGACTGAGTATGTGGTCCTTTGCCCCCAGGTCTTCTGTTACGTTGCTTGCTGACCCATCTAGGTTCGAAAAGAAAAAAGTTCAGTTTACCTTCCATTACAATGAAGCTACCGAAAGAGCACATGGTTTCAGTTTCAGGCATGTACTTACTAAGGCTCTGGTGAAACAAGTAGGTTACGGAAAGGTTCCACCCAGCCATTATCAGTTTTTTAAAGGCCCAATTAGGAAATTTTCACAAAGGCTACCATCCGCTTTTACAAATTTGTGTTTATGTAATCTTGGCCAAATAACCAAGGTGAAAAATGATATAAGGGAGGGAAAAAAGAAAAAGGAAAAAGGGGGGAGAAAAAAAAGGGAAAAGGAAAAAAAAAAGGACGGTATCCAAAGAAAAACTTGAAATCAGAAAATCAGTCTATTTTAAGATAAATTTTTAGTCTTTAAATGAAACATTTGGCAATTGAGAATAAAGCTTTAATATCTGAGCTACTTAGGGCCCTTTCCTTTTAAAAAATAGGACCAAACAATTCGAGAGTTAAAGACACACTATCCTTTCCCCACCCAGTGCGATACCTGTAAACTTTTTGGGGGTTCCAAAAGGTCATTGCTTCTTTTCGCAATTCGTTTGCCACATCCATTAGAATATGAAGTCCCAGTCAGTACAACAATAGTTGAACTGATCCTTCTCTCTAAGAGGATAGTGCATCTTTAACATTTAAAGACAAACCTGCTCCAATACACGCCCACAGAAACTGGTCCCTGGAGGATCAGCCAAATCAGTTAAAATCTGCAATACTGGCCAATATTCTTTTATCAAACAGGAGACCGCAGCTTTAAAGGGGAAAATGCAGACGTTGGATAAAAACAGCAAGAAATAGTCATTTTCATTAATAGGTCTCAAACAGTTTACGAAACAGCCATTATTATCTAAGCTTTCCGCACATCCTCTCTGCAGACCCCTCTCTTCAGCATCTCTCCCAAAGCCGCTCCCCGACAGCGGGAGCCGCACTTACACTAACACGGATCGCCACAAGCTCCTACACACCCCAGCTCTGAGTTCGGGCCGTGCGCCTCGGATCCCCCCGACATTACCATTCGCTTAAGAGGACACCGCTCCTTCCTCCTCGGGAGACTTGGGGGGGCTCTTGGAGCGCGACCTGGACTTGGACTCCCTCTTGGACACGGGCGGCGGACTCCGGGACCGGGAGCGGGACCGGGAGCGCGAGCGAGACCTGGACACCGACGAGGACTTGGACTTGGACCTTCGCGCCGACCTGGACTTGGACGTGGATCGCGACCTCGAGCGAGTGCGGGAGCGAGACTTGGAGCGGCTGTAGCGGGAGCGACTGCGGGACCTGGAGCGGCTCCGACTCCGGGAGCGGCTGCGGCGGCGCCGCCGAGGGCTGCGGGCGGACGGGCCGGGCGTCAGGGCGGCCATCGGGGCTCGAGGGCCGCGCCCCGCCCGCGTGCTGCGCCCGCCCCGCCGCCATTACCGCGCCGCCCGCCGCCCGGGCGCCATTTCCCCCGCCGCCCGCCGCGGCCCGGAGCCCGCCCGCCGCCGCCACGTGTCCACGCGGACCTTTGTGCCCCCCGCCCGCGCCCCCGCGGCCCCCCGGCCCGCTCACCTGCGGCTCCGGCGTCCGTAGCCGCCGCCCCCGTACCGGCGGGGCGGCGGGCCCCGCCGGCTGTGGTGCGAGTCCGGGGGTCGGCCGTAGCGCGCCATCTGCACCCGCAGCTCGCGGCCGTCCAGCACCGCCCCGTCCATGGCGTCCATGGCGTCCTCGGCGTCGCGCTTGTCGTGGAAGCGGACGAAGGCGAAGCCGCGGGACTCCTTGGTGTAGCGGTCCCGCGGGATGTACACATCGCCGACGCGCCCGTACTTCTCGAACACGCGCCTCAGGGTGTCGGGCGAGGTGCGGTAGGTCAGGTTGTCCACCTTGAGGGAGGTCATGCCCTCCACATCGGGAGGCGGGCGACCGTAACTCATGGCCCTGGAGAGCCGGCCGGGGGCCGCGACTGCGCGCCGAAAACTAACGCCCTGGGCGGGCCCGCGCGCTCGGCTGAGGCGGCGGTTTCCTCACACTCGCCCGGCTCGACGCCGCGCCGCGCCTCCGGCAGTTGGCTTCCGCGTGGAAACGCTGGGCGAGGCCGGACGGGGTTGGGGGGAAACGCGAGAAAGCAGCCGACCCCACCAAAGAAACAACTGGGCGGGCAGGCGGCCCTAGCGCCCGTTTATATCCCTCCTCACAAAATGGCGCCCGCGCCACCCGGAAATGAATCCCCTGATTGGCTCGCCCCTCCCCGCCCCGCAACGCCGCGGCCACGCGCCCCACCCCTGCCCGACGCGCCTGCGCCGAGTCCGGCGGGCGGGCCGAAAAGCGCGGAGTCACTGTTGCTGGGAGGGGGGAGCGGAATTTTCGGGCAGTTGGAAAGCCCGCGAAAAGCTCTTTCCGGCTGCGAGGCCGTACGGGCGTTCTCCCGCAAGAGGAACAGGAAGCGCTCCCCTTCCAGGCCACGCCTTCTTTTCATGCCAATATCCGAGCCCCACGCAGCTTTTCCGCTCGGACCTCAGCAGGAGGTTCCCGCTTCTATCAGAGCGAGTACTTCTCCTCCTCCTCCCGTTTGCCCCGCGGTCTCCGGCCTTCTCAGGCCCCGCTACCACGTCTCCGGGTTCCCTCCGGCAGTTCCCGATTTCTCGGCGGGGTTCCGCTTTGAAGCTCCTCCTTGGTGGGGGGGGTGGGGCGCGGGTTCGACGCCCCTCCCCTCACGGCGCGCCTGCGCGTCTCGGGCTGTACAGGACTACATTTCCCAGCCGGCCCAGCGGCCGGCCGCGGCTGCGGTCAGGTGACCGGGTCGCCTGACCCGCGGTGAGTCAGGGCCGGGCGGGCGGGGCCGCGCCGGCCGCTGCACCTCGGTCTCGGCCCCCGATCCCCCTCGCGGGCCCCCCAACGTGAGCCACGACATTATTGGCGCCTCTCCGGGGGTCGGGCCCTTCTCTGCTCGGATCGGCTCCTAGGAATGTCCTGACTGCCCGCGGGGAGGACCTCACTCTGACCCGCGATTCTGATCCAAGACCTGGAAGTTGACAGCTTGGCAGCCTTGCCCCCGGATCGGCCTCCTCTTCTCACCGTCTCGCTTCCTTCCCCAGGATTGTCAGTGGGTTCGCCCCGAGGAGAGCTGACCGCCCTGGGCCGCTGCGGGCCCCCGGCCGAGTCGAGCCACCATGTCCCCGGAATCTAAAAAGCTCTTCAACATTATAATTTTAGGAGTTGCCTTTATGTTCATGTTCACCGCCTTTCAAACTTGCGGAAACGTGGCGGTGAGTCGGGATCTGTTCTCCCTCCTTGGCCGTGCCTCTCCTAACGCGTTCCGAAAATGACAATAATCAGGAATTGCGCCGAACCGCGCGCTTAGGTCGCGCCTTCTATCTCCCCGCCTGCCCTTCCTCGTTTTTTTATGCCTCAGGTCAATGTCGTGTGTCGGACGGGTCTTGCTAATATTGTACCGGGATGGGGAGTTCAACCGTGCGGCTTATTCCTCTGGTTGACCTGGGGGGTGACGTGTTATTATTTCTTGTCGGCATTAAGGGCTCCATGAGTCCTGGGAGAATTGAGGAGAAAAGAACCGCCAGGCATAGCTACAGCTGATCTTTCCCCCTTCCCTGTCGTCCGTCTTCTTGTCTCCTAGTTGACTTTCAACATGAAGTACTGAGTATCTTTAGAGTTTTTGCCGGGGGCTTCATTTTCAGTTCTTGGAGACAAACTTCGGTGGGGATGGGGAGGGAGACTGCAAAATGTTTTCATTGATTAGCTTTATCTTTCACGCAGCAAACTGTCATCAGGAGCTTAAATAGCACAGACTTTCACGGCAGTGGCTATACCAGGTATGGTACCCTGTGACTTTCCTTCCTGTATTACAGTAGTTAACCGAAATCTTATCAGAATCTCCGGCCATGATACCGTGATTGAATTCGTAGTGGTTGCCTTTTCTCTGTGTCTGGTCTGTTTGGCAGAACATAATAAACATGGCGAGTTTCGGTGTCATGTGGAATTAAATACTGGGTTTGAAATCCTGGTTTCATGGTTTAACACTGCGTTACGTTAGGTAGGTTACTTCTGCGAGCCGTTTCCTCGCTCAGAAAATGGGTGTGAAGCTCTTGGCACAGCGCCTGGCGTTTAATAAACACTCAAGTGTTGTCATAAGTACATCTTCTCAATCCTAAACAGAGGATGTTTTATATGATTCTTGAATCAGCCCTCCTGTCTTTGTAATTTTGTGATGAACGTGCTGTCATCGGGAGCTTTTAGATTTTTGTTAAGGTGTTTAGTCCCACTTTTACAGACAGATAATAAAGTGAAAAGACCTTCATGAGTCACTAGTACATTGTGATTGAAGCTGGGAGTGTAATGCACACATGGATATAAACACTTGAATAGAAGCACATATGGGTTCTTAATTTCTTTGCAATTAACCATTAGATGCTGACCAATACCCCCCCCCCAACTCATCTTATTTGGTTATTCCCTATGCTAAACCTGATCTTACATATGACGTTTCAGAATAAAGGGGTGCTAATGTCCATTTTTTAAGCAATTAACAATACTACAGTTTTTATTTTGTCTTCCAATTCCAGCAAACCTTTACTGTTTGAAAGGATCATAAAAGTCAGAGAATAATTTACTTTGGGTTTGTGGATAGTGTCTGGGGAATGAATTGAGGACCCTCAAAATGGTTTTATCACACTGCTACAAGACATGTGTTCTAGGGCTGGGTCTATAGTAGCTGAATAATGTTCAAGTGAGATGATTAGATTGAGTTAAATCAGTTCTGGTTTAAGCGAGTGATAACTCTGTGCCTGCTGTTTATAACTAGGAAATTTCACGCAGTTGCCAGGAGTTGTAAACTAAGTTTGTAGAGCAGACTGGTTGACTTGTAGAGCAGACTGGTTGACTTGTAGAGCAGACCGGTTGACTTGTAGAGCAGACTGGTTGACTGTGGCCTCGGGGGCGAGACCACCAGGGATGAGATTCTGGCTTCACTCTTCCCCCAGCTGTCCAGCTGGACTTGTGGCAAGTACCTTAACCCCTCCGTGTTTCAGTTTTCTTTTCTGTAGAGTGAGGATAATAATAATACTTTATAGAGCTGTCAGATTTAATAAAGAAAACATCCATAAAATACTTGGTTTGATGTCTGTTGCAGGTTACATGTTAGCTGGTTTTATGCATTACCATTCCATTAAAAGCATGTTGTCCAAGGCAGGCTGAGTCCAAGGGAAATTTGATGAGACTTCAAGATTCTGTGTACGTGAAAACCTCACTGTAGGATTCAGCTTAATGACAGACTTATCGTTAAGTTCAACTAGAGAAATGAAGGTTTATGACAGAAAAATCTATAGACTCTAAGCAGATTTGGAAAAACACACTTTGGAGACAGTGATTCAAGGGTTTTGTTTTTCCCTTTTATGTGTTGTGTGTACAGCATGGCAATTATTTATGGCGTGTTCTCCGCTTCAAATTTGATTACACCATCAGTGGTTGCCATTATAGGACCTCAGCTCTCTATGTTTGCAAGTGGTTTATTTTACAGGTGAGTAGTGTGATTTTCTTTCATTTAATCCAAACTCCCTCAGCACCTTCCAAGCACGTAGTAAACTTTTCACAAGAAATTGCTGACTTGGGGGCGCGTGGCTGGTTCAGTCAGAAAGGCATGTGACACTCGATTTCCGAGTTGTAGGTTCACGCCGCACTTTGGGTGCAGAGATTACTTTAAAAAAAAAAAATGCCTACTTGGATTGAATAGTTGACAGGCAGTATTTTAGGGATTTGTTCTCTTCTTGATGCCCAGAGATGCCATGTTGTTTCAGTGTGATGGCATGTGTGCCCACTTCCTTTCATTTTACTCTTCATAAAAATAGTATCCCCACATCTCTTTCTGTGGGATTTGGAAAGAACTTCCTGTGAAATACTCTTATTTTATATCACGTTGATTAGCAGGAATTCAACCCGAGATAACTAAGCTTTTCTTCTGGGTTGTAGAACTGCAGTCCCAGCACAAGCTGAGCTATTGGCAAAGACCGATTGCAAACCCTTATTCAGTGTCTGACCCAATTCGAAATAATACATTAAGAAATGAGTAGGTCGCATCTGTCCCTTTTTTTTTTTTTGCAATACTGGAGAAGTCCTTTACAGGTTGACTTTTGTGGGTTTTTGTTTTTTTTTTTAAGATTTTTTATTTATTTATTTGCCAGAGAGAGAGATCATAAGCAGGCATAGAAGCAGGCAGAGAGAGAAGGGGAAGCAGGCTCCCCGCCAGGCAGAGAGCCCAATGCGGGGCTCGATCCCAGGACCCTGAGATCATGACCTGAGCCTAAGGCAGAGGCCTTAACCCACTGAGCCACCCAGGCGCCCCCAGGTTGACTTTTAAAACAAAAGAATCATCAGAACCGATTCCTAGAAGGCATAACTGGCATTCTCTATGCGGTATTGTTTGACCGTAATGCGTTGACCTGTTACATTTTAGCATGTACATTGCCGTTTTTATCCAGCCTCTCCCGTGGTCCTTCTACACAGCTTCTGTTTTCATTGGAATTGCAGCTGCTGGTAAGTATCTTGATGTTTATTTTCTCTGTCTTCTGGGATTTACTTAAGCGTATCGTGTGTTTTGTGGGGGAAGAAGCCAAGTGATCTCATTCCCTTGACAAACTTTTGGTTTGAATTTCAGTGCTTTGGACAGCACAAGGAAATTGCCTGACAATAAATTCAGATGAGCATACTATTGGGAGAAACAGTGGAATTTTCTGGGCACTCTTACAATCTAGGTAATAATCCTCCTGGAGCTCAGTCTTTCCTTTAATTCTGTTGTTACACCATCTTTTTAGATCTTTGTTGTGTTGAAAATTGCATCCTTCCATGTTCCAGGACCTGACTTCCTAGCTGCATATGATACGGAGTTAATGTTTTAGAGAATTGCATGAAAGGCATGCACCTGCCTCATCGGCAGTCACGATTAGTAAAGAGAAAATCATATTAACCGTAATGTATTTAGTATCTGCTGTATTTCAGGCAGGGACCGTTGGCTTCCTTAGTAAATCTCAGTAATCCTCACCACCTAGGGAGACCAGAAGGTATTATCTGTGTGCTACAGATGAGAAAACGGGCTTAAAACGTGAAGTAACTGATCTGATTTAAACCATCCTTATCTGGATTCCAAAGACCACATCCTTCCCACTGAGCAGCTTTTGATAACTATGAACAAATATATTAAAATTCAAAAATGAGGGGCACCTGGCTGGCTCAGTTGTGGGGGGGTGCATATGACTCTTGATTTCAGGGTCATGAGTTGGAGCCACACGTTGGGTGTAGAGATTACTTAAAAATAAATGAATTTTTAAAAATTTGAAAGTGAGACTATATCAGTGCTGAATGATCTAGCATGTTATATATTTCCTAAGTAAAAAAGCAAAAATGGTCATTCTTTCGTGGAATCTGTCCTGAGGCTTTACCCTCGTGGTTATTGCCCCAAATTGTGGTGTTGATAAGTCTTCATAAATACAGATGTTTAGTTGTAAGGGGGTGTGTATTAAGAAACCAAACTGTAAGTGAATGATCCCTTTTCTGGGAAAGTATGCTAAAGTGTCTGATTAGATGCAGGTAACTGAATCGTGGATTCCCCCCACCCCAACCCCCGCCATAGAGTCTTTAAAATAGAGAACTGGAGAAGTAGCATAAGCTTGTTTCCAAGTAGTCATTTCCGGAGTCCCAATAAATCACATGTTTCCAAGAGAGTCGAGCCTTTGAAGGGCAGCTCTGATTCAGGTCAGGTAGCAGGAGACCGAATTCCATTTGGGCCAGTTAGTTTTTTAGAAGGAGTCAGGGCGGAGTTGATACTTTCAAATGATCCAGGGCAGGTAGAGACTTTAAAAATTATATATGCTTTTAAAAAAATCTCTTTTTCTCTCTCTTTTTAACAAATAATGGAAAAACCGCTGTAAAAACTGTAAATATGGAAATAAATTCTCAACATCCTGTCCTCCCTTTTCTTCCCTCAGCTTGTTCTTTGGAAACCTCTACATCTATTTTGCTTGGCAAGGGAAAACTCAGATATCAGGTTTGTGCTTTTTGCTTTGCTTTATGCACACATGTTTGAAAAGGAAGAAGAATTTCACAAAAAGATCCATTATTGCTCTGTTCACATTGTTCCAATGAACCTTGCTGCCTTAAGTCCTCTCAGATTTTAGTAGTTAGTAACTTTTTTCCTTATATTATTTTTTTCCATTTTATAATTTTTAAATTTTTTTAAATAAACATAGAATGTATTTTTAGCCCCAGGGGTACAGGTCTGTGAATCGCCAGGTTTACACACTTCACAGTTTGCTTATATTATTAAGCTAGGATTTTAGTTTTTGACTCTGCTTTGAGCAGCAGCTCAAGGTATAGGGGAAGTCATGCCGTGTACAAGCTTGCCAGTCGCTTGTTAGACTTTTGAACCCTTGTTTTGTCTGTGCACTTCTTTGGTTAAAAGAATATGATTAATTTCTTGTGCCATTTTTCTTTTGGCTTATTAGTACTTTAACTGAAGGACAAAGGTGAAGGTATTCTGTTGAGTTTCTTGTTTGAGATTTTCACTAATGCAGTAAAGTAAACATGTAACAAGGAAACGTTTGGATGGTTTTAAACACCACACTAACTCGAACTGTTTGCATGGCCAGTGCTATCTGCTTTCTTCTTTCTTTTTTCTCCAGAGAGTGACCGAAGAACAGTGTTTATTGCCCTGACAGTGATTAGCCTTGTGGGGACAGTTCTTTTCTTTCTCATTCGGCAGCCAGATTCTGAAAATGTCCTGGGAGAAGATGAGTCCTCTGATGACCAGGACCTGGAAGTCAACGAGTAAGAAGTTGGCAATGTTCCTTTTTATTTGAAAATATATTTTGAGTGGATGTAGTTTAGAGATTCCCAACCTTTTCTTTCTTTTTAAAAATATTTTATTTATTTATTTGACACAGAGAGAGATCACAAGCAGGCAGAGAGGCAGGCTGTGCTCCCTTGTTAATCCCAAAAAGGCCTAAAATTCTCCGGTCAGAGGATCACTAAGCATTCAAAATTTCACTAAGTTTGTTAAAAGCAAAAGAGAGGGGCACCCGGGTGGCTTAGTCACTTAAGTGTCTCCCTTTAGCTCAGGTCGTGATCCCAGGGTCCTGGGATCGAGACCCACATCAGGCTCTCTACTCAGTGGGGAGCCTGCTTCTCCCTCTCCCTCTGCTGTTCCCCCTGCTTGTGCTCTCTCTCTCTCTGTCCTCATACATAAATAAACAAAATATTTTAAAAAATAAAAATAAAGCAAAGGAGAAGAGTCACCTTTGGTTTGAATATGTATGTACTTATGGGTATATATTTCTGGTCCATATACATAATGTGAACTATGTGTGTGTATTTTTAATCATAAGCTAACAGATATTGGAGAAGCATTCTGTGAAGGTGAATACCACAGATTCAGCAGAAACTAAAACCCTGGTTCGTTTAGCCAGCGTCCGGTGTTGGTGCCGTGCAGACAGATACAGGCCATCCCTGTTCTCAGGGAATTCGTGGACAGAGGATTGTGTAACTGCTGGGATGCAGTACTGAGGAAGCAGTGTTGCTTAGTCCTTTTAGCATTTTGTCTCCCAAACTTAAAGCTTCCTTGTCTTTATTCTATAAGGAGCACAGACCCTGCGCCAGCCCCCCTATAAAGCTGAGGGGTACGGCAGCGAACAAGACAGATAAGTCCCTGCTTTAGTGCAGCTTAATTTTAGAGGGGGTATAGACGGTCCTGGTGTAAAACCACAAAGTGTGTGCGAAGAAGGCAGTGCAAGGGGGAGGTGGTGGAGGGCTGGGGGCTCCCTGAGGCCTGACCCATGAGCAGGGAGGATCCGCTGATGGCCACGGCCAAGGCCAGGTGGTGGGAAGGGGTGCGGTGGGTGCCAGGGCCGCAGGGAGGCGGAGGGAGGGAGTGGAAGCGGGAGTGTCTGCAGTGGGCAGGGAGTCCGTCCCGGGAGGCCGTGCAGGGACGCAGGTTCTGTTCTCGGTGTGACTGGAAGCCGTTGAAGAGGTTGAAGAGGGGCCGTGCCTGGGTGGCTTAGCTGAGCATCCAGCTCTTGATTTCGGGCTCAGGTCATGATCTCAGGGTCCTGAGATCAAGCCCAATGTCAGGCTCTACTCTCAGCAGGGTTGGGGGCGGTGTCTGCTTGAGAGTCTCTCCCTCTGCCCCGACCTGCCTCAAAAAAAAAAAAAAAAAAAAAAAAAAAAGCCATTGAAGGAAAAAAATAGGATCTGAATTTAAAGGATTCCACTAACGTCCTTACGGAAGATGATTTGAGGATGCAGAACGGTAGCTCAGTGTCCTGCCTGAGCCGTCCCCTTAGGCATAATTGGCCCACGTGAGGCCCTGGGAGCTGGGCGGCCTCCAGGAATTCCTTCATTGGCGGTTTTGCCTCCTTGGCCTCCCTCCTCCGCCCCCTCCCTGGGTCTGTATCTGAGCGTCTGTTCCAGGCTCTGTCCGGAGGGTGTTTCGTTGAACAAACAGAGAGAGGTTCGTGTATTCGTAGAGCTTTCTAGTAGGTGAGAGAGAAGTAGGAATCTTTTTTTAAAAAACAGTTTTTATTGAGATATAATTCACACGCTATACAGTTTACCCATTCAGAGTGTACGGTTCCGAGGTGCCTGGGTGACTCCGTTGGTTAAGTGTCAGACTCTTGATTTTGGCTACACAGTCCCGTTACATCGTTCCAGTGAAGTGGTGGCGCCCCTGTTTTATAAACAGGCAAGTGAAACTTGGAGGCAAGCAATAACTTCTCTAAAACCGTACGAGGAAGAAGTGGCAAACCCCTGAAGCCCACGTCTCTGACCCCCAGCTTCTCCCGCACCCGGCTGGCAGCCCAGGGGCTGGTGGTGCATTTGAAGAGTTTTCACGCCGCCCAACTTCGTTTTGAAGGAGTCCGAGTGGAGGGAGATCGAGTTCTCCCAAGGGGTCTTGACCGTATGGGAATAGCAGGGTGGAGGAGAGTTCTGTCCTGCCTGAAGTAGCCTTTCTGAGGACACGTGTGGGTGTGTGCTCTCAGCCGAGTTTGAGGGAACGGTGTTCAGCTGTGAATAAAGGGTCACCCAGGTGGCCCTTGTTCTCCGAGGCAAGGATGGGGTCCTGGAGGGACACCCCGGAGCGAGGAGCGTCTCGGGCAATGGCAGCGTTTGCCAGACCACGTAGAGGACGGAGCTTTGACGAACATCCATGAAAGTATGATAGCATTTTGGTTCTCTCTTCAGTTTTTCAGGGGAAAACGCTTTGATATTTTGTTTTATTTTTCCAGGTCTGCCCAGAGCACTATGGGAAAAGCAGTGGATGCATTCAGTAAGTATTTTCTGTGTCTGAAATGTAAGAGCTGTTTGGGAACAGCCACAACATCTACTTGGGAACAGCCACAACATGTGCCTTCCCCCTTTCCCTGGTGGCTTTGGGTCGCCGGTCCTGCGGTGTTTTCGTTTCTCCAGGTCTGCGGCCCCGCAGTCCGCTTGTCTTCCCGGCGTCTCTGTAACTGGGGGTGCGCGGGCCGGCCGGCCGCCCGACTGCCCGGCCAGGGACACGCGGGGAGGTGCGGGTTGCTCACGGACTGCGCTTTACAAGGCAGTGAGGACACACAGACCGACTCCTCAGAACCGAGTCTGGGAGAACAGTTGCGCTCGACGGCAGGAGGCTCTTTCCTCAGTGTTCTTTTTGTGTTATTCTAAAGGTGTGTATCCCTAGAACACGCACCTGCCATTCTCTGCATTTTATAGAAGAGAGAATCGAGGCTTAGAGAAATTACCTACCCAAGGTCAGGTAGCTGGGACATTGCTGAGCTGGGATTCCAGCCCAAACTGTGTCACTGGCAAAGCCAGTGAGTCCCATAACGGCCATCTTGCGGTTCCTTCAGAAACCGGCAAACATGGCTTCCGGTTCTCGTAGGGCCTGATGGGGGCCAGTTCTCTGCTTCTGCCCCAGCTCTCTCGGCCTCTTTGTCTCCCAAGGAGAGAGAATCTGACCGCTGTCTTGTGGGGGACAGCCTTTTAGGGCCCGTGTTGTTTCAGTTAAGCCCTTTGGCCTTATTCGCTCTGTGCTTGTGGGGAGTCTACAGGATGCCTTGGGCTTGGATGCAAATTCTTCATCTAATCAGCCATGGCCTGAGTCAGAGGATACAAAGCACCCAACTTCTAGCCAAGAATTCCTGTGGTCCTTTTTTAGAAAAGGCTATGGGTGTGGTAGTCTGAGTTTCGAATATATAACATCTTATCGTTCAGGCTATTTAATCGGGCTTCTGTTACATGTATTTCTTATGTTTCAGGACCAGGTTTTTGTTTTTTTTTTTTTTAAGATTTTATTTATTTATTTGACAGAGCGATCACAAGTAGGCAGAGAGGTAGGCAGAGAGAGAGGAGGAAGCAGGGTCCCTGCTGAGCAGAGAGCCAGATGCGGGGCTCGATCTCAGGACCCTGAAATCATGACCTGAGCAGAAGGCAGAGGTTTAACCCACTGAGCCACAAAGGCGCCCCTAGGACCAGTTTTTTGTTTTTGTTTTTTTTTAAGATTTTATTTGTTTTTGAGAGAGAGAGAGAGAGAGAGAGAGAAAGAGCACGAGCCGGTGGAGGGACAGAGGGAGAAGCAGACTCCCTGCTGAGCAGGGAGCCCCACGTGGGGCTCGATCCCAGGACCCTGGGATCAAGAACCGGGCTGAAGGCAGATGGTTAACCAACTGAGCCATCCAGGCGCCCCCTTAGGAACACATTCTTAATGATATGCTGTTATTAAAAAGGATGCAGCCTGACTGTCCCCCAGCAGGACAGGAGGTCACCACAGTCGAAGGTCTTTCAGCTTTACGGGCCTAGAAACTTGTTTGTCACAGGCTCTTTATTGATCAGAGGGACCAGATGGGAAAGGACTCAAACTAAACAAACCCACGGAAGTCTCCATCTAACCATTATTTTTTTAAGATTAAAAAAAAAAATTTTTTTAAGATTTTATTTATTTGAAAGAGAGAGAACAAGCAGGGGGAGAAGCAGACTCCCCACTGAGCAGAGACCCTAATGCAGGACTCATTCCCAGGACCCTGTGATCATGACCTGCGCCAAAGGCAGTCGCTTAACCAACCTGAGCCACCCAGATGCCCCTCGATTTAACCATATATGATGGCATTTAATATTTTTTAGTGAGTCCTTTCATAGATACTCACTTCTTATTGTTCCCTTCTTGGCCTAGAAAGCAACATTGGCTTACCGGTGAGCCATGGAGTCAAGGAAAAGGGAGATTGATGACCCCAGGCTTATGGAATGGTCCATCCGGCCTTGGTGAGGCTTATACGGCCTCTCTGCACCATTGTGGAACCTGCTCTGCCTGGCTGCTGTGGATAGTAACCAGATTCATGATGTCCTTCCCCAGTGTACAGACCTTGCCTCAACTTCTCTGTCATTAAAATGGGGCACTAACACAATGGGGGCCAACTAGTTCCACGCGGAACTAGTTGGTTGCTCAGGAGGGTGTGGGAGTGATAGGATGTTGAGCTGTCTCGTCTGAATGGGGAGAAAGAAGGAGCAGCCAAAAAGATAAGGGGCGTGTAAGGTGTTACAGGGCAGGCAGATTTAGGAGCTGGTTGCTGGGCCCTGGGGAGCAACGGAAGGTAATGATGTACCAAGGAAGTCAAAGAGAAGACAGGAAGGAAGAAGACTGTCTAAGCTTTAAGTAATCCATCTGTCTTGGTGGGGGGCATCGTGGGGGGCTGTGTTTCATTTATTCTCAGTCATCACATTCCTTCTGTCGACGCTGTGATGCGTGTTGTATGGGAAAGGCTCCTGGTTATCTGAAAAGCACCTTATTCCTCAACTGAGTGTGTATGCTTCATGGGATTCTAGAATTCTTTAAAATTTATCTTTTGGTCCTGAAGCAGTCCTAAAGTCGATCTGGAAGAATAAATCAGAATAGCCCAGGAACTTTTTGAAAAGGAGGAGGACTTTCCCTAATGAATATTAAAGTCGACTGTGAGTTCATTTGAACACTTTGGGATAGAAAGAGCCGTGGAACTGGATTCTAGAATCAGCCCCACGTCCACAGTACAATAAATACAATAAAAGACTCTTAAATAAGCAAAGTTAAGGAGTGGGCTGTGTAGGAAGAGAGACTCAAATGTCGTATCTCCTGGCATTCCGGGTGGGTTCAACATAGAAATGCAACTAGAAAAGTAACTGGAGAAGCTTCTAAGGCAGGTCACTCAGACGATAAGGAAAAAGAAGGCCCTTTCGTGGCTTAAACTGTGAACCTTTGTCAAAGCAACTTAATAGAGCTGAAATGGCAGGGAAGGTGTTTGTTTAAGTCTAAGAAATACAGGTTTGAAAGTTTTCCATCAAATTTCAAAAGATAAAAAATTAATGGTCCGTGTTATGGGGAGTAGGTGTTTCTATGCATAAGACCACCTTGCTGATGGGAATATATATTTGTGTTATTTTCTGAAGAGCCATTAGTCGGCCAGTTCTCAGGAGCCTTAAAATGTCTGTGCCTTTACCCCGGCAATTCCACTAACAGGACTATCCTCAGGGAATAATTTAAGAATTTTTATCAAGATTTAATGGTTAAGAGGTGTCTATTAGGGAGAAACTGAAAGTAATTGAAATATTTCTCTATAAGGCCTCAGTACATCTGTACGGTAGATTATCTTGGCCATTAAAATGAGCTCGATGATGTTAGAACATATTTGCTCTCTTACGTGAAAACAAATTTTGAAATTGTATACGTAATGAAATTTGTTTCTGTCGAACATTGTTTTAAGTCTGCAAGGGGATCCATTAAGCTGTTAGGTGGTATTTTTTTCTCCTAATAGAACAGGTTTACTGAATATAATTCACGTGCTGTCTGATCACCCATTTAAAGTAGACAATTCAGTGGCCTTTAGTACATACACGGGGTTCTTCATCTGTCACCACAGTCCATTATAGGCCCTGCTCCTCAGCCCAGGAGGAACTGATGTCCCTGTCAGCATTCACTGCCCATTTCCTCCCCACCCCCCCCATCCCGCACCCCAGGCTCTCATTAATGCGCTTTCTTTCTCCGGACTTGCCTATCCTGGAGGTCATTTTGTATACATAGAGTCGGACTCTGTGTGCTTTTCTATGACCTATTTCTTGGCTTTGGTTTTACTTACAGTCACGGTTTCGAGGCTCATCCGTGTTCTAGCATGTTCTGCAGAATGGGTTGTTTGTAGGCATCATGAATAATGCTGCTGTGAACATGTGTGGACAGGTTGTTTTGTTTTGTTTTGTTCTAAATACTTTATTTATTTGAGATAGAGAATGAGAGAGAACGGGCATGAGAGGGGGAAGGTCAGGAGAAGGAGACCCCCTGCAGAGCGGGGACACCCTCTCCAGCCATGCAGGACTCCATCCCAGGACTCCAGGATCATGACCTGAGCTGAGGCAGTCACTCAACCAGCTGAGCCACCCAGGCGCCCTGTGCATGGGTTTTTGTGTGGCTGTACATCTGCACATCTCCGTAGGCGCCTAGGAGCCGCAGGATTGCTGTGTGTTCTGGTCGCCGTGTTTCACCCTCCGGGAACCACCAGATGTCTTCTGGAGTGGTTGCACCATTTTACGGTCCCATCAGCCGTATCTGAAGGTTCCAGTTTCTCCAGGTTCTCTACTTCTTGAGCTCTTATCTGTCTTTCAGAGGATAGCTGTCCCTGTGGGTGTAAAGTGGTGTCTCGTGGTTTTGATTGGCGTTTTGCGAATGGCTAAGGACGTGGAACCTATTTCTACATGCTCGTGGGGCATTTGTATTGCGTCTCAGGAGACCTGTCTGTGCAGGTCCTCTGCCCATTTTTTTTTTTTTTTACGTATTGCACATTTTATTTATTTTTTTTTAAGATTTTATTTATTTATTTGACAGAGATCACAAGCAGGCAGAGAGACAGGCAGAGAGAGAGGAGGAAGCAGGCTCCCTGCTGAGCAGAGAGCCCGATGCGGGGCTCGATCCCAGGACCCTGGGATCATGACCTGAGCCGAAGGCAGCGGCCCAACCCACTGAGCCACCCAGGCGCCCTCTGCCCATTTTTTATGAGTTCTTTTTTTATTGCCGAGTTGTAAAAATTCTTCTCGTACCCTAGATAAAAGTCTCTCATATGATTTGCAAATCTTTTCTCCTATTTCTTAGGTTGACTTTTCATTTTCTCAGTGGTATCTCTTAAAGCTCAAAAGTTCTGAATTTTTGTCGAGGGCTCATGATTTATCCATTTTATCTTTTGCGTGTGTTTTTGGTGTTCTAAGGTTTTGACTGGCCCAGGTCACAAAGATTTGCTCCTGTGTTGTCTTCTAAGACTTTTATAGTCTCCGCCCCGACACTGAGGTCTGGGATCTCTTCTAAGTTCCTTGCTGTGTGTGTTGCGAGGTGCGAGTCCAACTTCATTCCTCTGCATGTGGCCACCTGCTTGTCCTGCTGAAAAGATTGTTGTTCTTACCCCCCTGGAGTGTGTCGGGTCGAAAATTGACAGTAAATGTGAGCGTTCATTTCCGGATGCACGTGTCTATCCTTACTCTGGTAGCACGCTGTGCTGATGACCGTCGTGCTGTGGCGTTGGGAAGGGTGAGCCCGCCAGCTTTGTTCTTTTTCAAGATCATTTTGGCCACAGTGGGCCCCTTGAATGAATTTTAGGATCACTTTATCTATTTCTGCAAATGGATGACGTATTGTTTTTAAAGCACTTCATTTTTTAGAATCTTTTTAGATTTTTTTAAAAATTTATTTGAGAGGGAGAGTGAGCAAGAGAGAAAAGGAGAAGGGGGAGGGGCAAAGAGAGAAGGAGAAACAGACTCCCCACTGAGCAGGGTGCCCCACGTGGGGTCTGATCCCAGGATTCCAGGATCAGCACCCGAGCTGAAGGTGCTGCTCCTTAGTATTACGACCGTCTATACAGACACTTAATTGTCTGAGCCTCCCAAGCGTCTCATTAGAGCTATTTTAGGGTCACAACAAAATTGAGAAGGAGGAGAGTTCCCCTGTGCGCCTCACCCTCACAGAGACGCAGCCTCCCCCACTATCCAAGTCCCCCTTCAATATGGTTGAGGCTGCGTTCACACTTCATCGTCACCTAGAGTCCACAGTTCACACAGGGGTGCACTCCGGGTGGTGTATATTCTGTGGCTTTGTACAAACGTAATGACATATGGTCACAGTCATAGTATCATTGTAGATCATGTTTAAAAAAATCTTTTTTAAAGATTTATTTATTTATTTGACACAGAGAGATCACAGGTAGGCAGAGAGGCAGGCAGAGAGAGAGGAGGGGAAGCAGGCTCCCCACTGAGCAGAGACCCTGATGCGGGGCTCAATCCTAGGACCCTGAGATCATGAGGCAGAGGCAGAGGCTTAACCCACTGAGCCAAAGGCAGAGGCTTAACCCACTGAGCCACCCAAGCGCCCCAACATTTTAAAATTTTTTGTTAATCTTCTGGTTATTCAAAAGCAAATGTACTTTGCTAATGTCATTACTTTTTTTATTAAAAATAATGTTTTAGGGGCACCTGGGTGGCTCAGTGGGTTAAGCCACTGCCTTCAGCTCTGGTCATGATCTCAGGATCTTGGGATCGAGCCCCGCATCGGGCTCTCTGCTCAGCGGGGGGCCTGCCTCCCCGTCTCTCTCTGCCTGCCTCTCTGCCTACTTGTGATCTCTCTCTGTCAAATAAATAAATAAAATCTTTAAGAAAAATACTGTTTTAAACCTCATATTGATCCTATATTTTTTCCTGGAGATGCGTGAAAATGGTGACAATGTCTTACTGCATTTAGTCTCTCTGTATTTCCACGAGATTAGAGAAAAAAAATACCCTGTTCTGCATGTGGCAAAATTCAGGACAGACCGTTTGTGTCTTGTGTAACTTTTGTAGGGAGTGGTTGAGTTAGAACTAAAATCTGGAGCCACTGTTCGTTTAGATAAGTGACCTTAAGCTATGAGATGGGAGCAGGTTCAAAAAGATGGTTAAAGTATGCAATTGTTAGGGGCGCCTGGGTGGCTCAGTGGGTTAAGCCTCTGCCTTCGGCTCAGGTCATGATCTCAGGGTCTTGGGATCGAGTCCTGCATCGGGCTCTCTGCTCAGCAGGGAGCCTGCTTCCTTCTCTCTCTCTCTGCCTGCCTCTCAGTGTACTTGTAATTTCTTCTGTCAAATAAATAAATAAAATCTTTAAAAATATATATATATGCAGATTCTAGACCGCATTTCCCACTGCAGATCTCCACCACATTGAACAGCATGAAAACAGACGTTAAAGCAGTCCTAAGCAAATACACCGAGCTAACTCTTTGTCCCCAGATCCAGAGAACTGAGAATCGCAGGAAGTGGTGTGGCAGCCTCAGTGCAGTCGGCAGTCTCCCTGGGTGGCAGTTGTCCTCTGGAGTCCACTCGTCAAGCCGCTCTGCACTCACTCCTTCCCCCGGGATGTTAGCTCCCTGCCGGCCATGGTCGCCCTTAGCCCAACCTTCACTCAAGTCTGTTGACACAGTCTTGTTTCTTTTCTCCGTTCCATTGTTGTTTTTTTAGATTCAAGCTGGGGAATGTGTGGGGCAAAACAGCACTGTAGGATGTAGCGAAGCAGGTGGAGAGAGCGTTTTATTCACCGGCCGGATTAAGTTCTTCCCTTCAGCGTCTGAATCCTTAACCTCGGTCCCACTGGATCTGTCTGCTGGTGTTACCGACAAGAGGTGTCTGGGTTGAGTAAGTGTTTTAGAATCATGGGGCAATTAAAATCCCATTAAGCACTCTTGCATTGTTTTCTTTCTTACAGAAAAGTCTCTGAAGTTATGTGTCACCAAGGAGATGCTGCTCCTTAGTATTACGACCGCCTATACAGGTAACGGGGCTGACAGTGGCCTGGGTTTTCTGTGGCTGCGTCATGACTGTGAGGACTGAAAACAACCACCACGTGATTCTTTCTCACAGCTCTCCGCACTGATGGGGCTCAGCTAAATGATTCTTCTGATGGTCTTAAATGAGGTCTCTTCTGGGTGCTGGTAGAGGCAGCTGGGGTCACAGCTTCTGGATAGTTTCCTTTGCATGTCTGAAGGGGTCAAGTTCAAGGCTGGGTCTTTGTTCACAGTAGTCTCTGTGGCTGCGTGGCCCCCTCCCAAGTGGTCCCTTCCTTCCGATCCAGCAGGAAGGCCAGATTGCTTAGGGGCTCCAAAAAGAACAAAAGGAGAACCAACCAGACTTTCCGAAGGCTTGAGCCCGGTGTCACTTGGACTGCGTTTCAGTGGTGGAAGCATGTCATAGGGCCAGCGCAAATTCAGCGTGGGAGGGTTCTACCAAAGTGTTGACCCCGGGAGGCATTGCAACCAGTGATTTTTTTTTTTTTAATTTGACAGATCTCAAGTAGGCAGAGAGAGAGGAAGGGAAGCGGGCTCCCTCCTGAGCAGAGAGCCTGATGCGGGGCTCAATCCCAGGACCCTGAGATCATGACCTGAGCCAAAGGCAGAGGCTTTAACCCACTGAGCCACCCAGGTGCCCCACAACCAGTGATTTTAGGGCAAAGTGGAGCTCTGCAGAAAATAACTGAGTGGATTCATACACTTTCTAATGAAATGGAAGGAGCTCTGTGGTTTCCTGGTGGCTCTGGAGCACTCTCGGATCTTCAGAATGATAAGGAAATTTCCTTTTAAAAAGTGCTATTATGTCGAGGTGCCTGGGTGGCTCAGTCGGTGAAGCATCTGCCTTCAGCTTAGGTCCTGGGATCAAGGGCGCTAGGGTTCTGTGCTCCGTAGGGAGTTTGCTTCTCCCTCTGCCCCTCCCCCATTCACACTTGGGTGCATGTGCACTCTCTCTCGCTCTGAAATAAAATCTTTAAAAAAAAAAAAGTGCTGTCATGTTAAAAAAAAAGCTATAATGGGCCAATGTTACTTATGCCTTTATTTACCTTTCAGGTATAAACATCTTTTTTTGAGAAATAGAATGAATGGCAGACATCTTTAAAATTCACTTAAGTTTTGGTAGCATTAAGGAATGAGGTCCTCTACTGATTGACCTTAATTTTTTTAGCCCTAATTTTTAAAACTTCCTTTTCTGGGAAAAAGAGTTGAATGAAGACATTTTGCCCTTAAGCAGAGGAGGATAGCATGCATTGGTTTTCCAAACCCACTTCCGGTTAACCTTGGAGAGCAACTAATACGGTCACAGTGCTTTAAAAATCACCATTACAGACTTGCATGTGTACCGTCCTCTGTCCGTCCCATATCCACACAGGATCATTTTGTTTGTTTGTAAGATTAATTTATTTGAGAGAGAGAGAGAGAGCCTGCTTATGCGTGCGTATGCACACAAGCACGAGCAAGGGGGAGGGGCAGAGGGCGAGAGAATCCACACGGAGCACCGAGCCCGTCCTGGGGCTCGATCCCACAGCCCTGAGACCATGACCTGACCTGAAATCAGGAATCAGATGCTCAACAGACTGAGCCACCCAGTGCCCCAAAGGACAGTTTCTCTCTCTCTCTCTCTTTTTAAAAAGATTTTATTTATTTATTTGACAGAGGGAGACACAGTAAGAGAGGGAGCAGAAGCAGGGGGAGTTGGGGAGGGAGAAACTGCTTCCTGAGGAGCAGGAACCCCAATGCCGGGCTGGATCCCAGGACCCTGGGGGTCATGACCTGAGCCAAAGGCAGATGCTTAATGACTGAGCCACCCAGGCACTCCCAAAGGACGGTTTCTAACAGAAGGTGTAAAGGGTTTGCTTATTTGAGTTGTGTATTCTTATCTGAAACACATGGCAACTGCCATCTTGTGGCTAATTCCGTTTCATCAGCCACACAGCATTAAGACCCCTCTGCTTGTGGGGAGTAACGCATCAGGCCGAGTGAGTTTTACTGTGTACGTGTATATAGCTCAAATACCACCAGCCATGAAGAGGAACCAGGAATGGAGATTGTGAATGTGTAATTGAATCCGCTTTTTTCCTAAAGGTCTGGAATTGACTTTCTTCTCTGGTGTCTATGGAACGTGTATTGGCGCTGTAAATAAATTCGGAACGGAAGAGAAAAGCCTTATTGGACTTTCTGGCATTTTCATTGGCATTGGAGAAATCTTAGGTTGGTCTGAAAAAATGTTCCTGTGTGAAATCAGTTCATTGTTGTTATCATACGTATTGTAAGTGTACTTCACCTCTCTGTCCTTGAATTTTAATTTCCTTGCTTATTTTTACCCAGACAGGTAGGTCTTTGGGGTTGTTTTTTTTTTTAATTATCATTGTTCTAAGATAACTATGAGATGTTTGCCATCTAATTCCCTGTCAAAACCATACATAGGAAAGCTTGTAGTCTCTCCGAGCTTTTTCTCTTAAAATTCTTAGGGAAAGTGTCTTCTGAATCTTGGATGCAAGCTGGATGCCCCGCGTAAGTCCTGGGTCCGCAGGCTACCTTCTGTCTGATGTGGTTGCAAGTTTGGAGGTTCCCATGGACCCCCAGGAAAATGCTGTACGTGCTACTAAAGCTTATGAAGGATGCAGGTGAACAGGCAGGTGAAGAAGCACACAGGGTAGAGACCAGGAGGGTCCCGAGCGCAGGAACCTCTGCCCCGTATGGTACCTTCCCAGTATGTGGATGTGTTCCCCAGCCAACCTGGGTAGCTCTCCCAAACCCATCCATTAGGGGTTTGTGCAGACATTTCATTACAGAGGAAGGGTTGATGAGGTCATTGGCTAATGACAGTTGAACTCAATCTCCAACCCCTTTCCCCTACCCCAGGTCTGGGGGTCGGGGCTGAAGGTTCCAATCCTCTAAGCATGCCTTGGTCCTTCTGGCAACCAGCCCCCATCCTGAAGTTAGCTGCACCACCCCACACCCCTCAGGGATCACCTCATTTGTATAAACTCTGGTGTGGTCAGAAGGGAGTAGTGGAGAACAACCAGGAGACACACCGGACCCTGAGGACGTGCGCCGGGTTCTAGGAGCAGCTCTGTGCCAGGAAGTGGGCAGGAGGCCCAACAAGCAAAAAGACCAATCTTTTTTTCTGTAGCACAGTAGGTATTCCTCTTTTTTTTTTTTAATGTTTTTTATTCAAATTCTAGTTAATGTACAATGTAATATGAGTTTCCGGTGTACGAGGTAGTGATTGAACACTTGCGTACCCCTCCCGGGGCCCGGCACAGCTGCGGGTAGCCCTCGGTCAGCAACGCGGGTTCCATGCCGGGAGTGTGTGTTGGATATTGTCCTGTAGGAGGAACTTTCCAGTTTGTCAGATACTTACTATGCATCCATTGTATGAATAAGAGACTCCCTGCCCACCTGGAGCTTATGGCTGAGGGAAGAAGACAGATGCTAAAAACCCGTAGGACCCTTGGAATGGCCGGTGGTGGTCAGCACGACCGGGAGAGCAGAATTCTGTGGTTTCTGTTCCTTCCTTTACTGCGCATACCTCGCGATCTGTACCGGCTGTTTATATGTATCTGAACCTGTGGAATGTAGTTAGAGTAATCGTCTTAATGTTTTTGCTCATTCTCATATCTGCGACAGTTCTGGGTTTTTAAATTTCTTTGGAGAGCTTTATTGAACTATCACTCACGTGCCATGTATGTCACCCACTTAAAGTGTACGGGTCAGTGTTTTTCGTCACACCCACAGGGCTGTGAGTCATCCCTGCAGTCTAATTTTAGAAACTGTTTCTTGCCCTTCCCCAGACAACTGCTAATGTCCTTGCTCTCCGGATTTGCTTACTCTGGACTTTTCATATGAACGGAGTCACAGGACTCATGGTCCCTTAGCTCTGGCTTCTTTCATTTAGCATAATGTTTCCAAGGTTCCTCCACGTTCTAGCACATACCAGCAGCATCCTTTCTTATGACTAGATAATATTTAATTGTACGGATCTATCCCATTTTACCTAGCCGTTCGTCATTCCCTGGACATTTGGGTTGTTTCCACTTTTCGGCCAGTGTAATTAATGCTGCTGTGAACACGTATGTACGGTTGCTGTCCGGATTTATGTTTTCATTCCCTTGGGTTCTGGAACTAGCACCGGAATTGTTGGATCCTATGACACCTCCACGTGTGTGACTGCTTTCTCTCCTCATGGTGGGTCATGCTTTCCTGCTGCTTTGCCTGGTCGCACTGGAGATACCAGACTTTGTGGACTCTGCCTGGTGGGGCGCTGGATAGTTTTGTATTCTTAAAAATATTCTTTTTTTTTTTTTTTTTAAGATTTTATTTATTTATTTATTTATTTGACAGAGAGAGGGAGAGAGCACAAGTAAGCAAAGCGGCATGCAGAGAGAGAGGGAGAAGCAGGCTCTCTGCTAAGCAGGGAGCCTGATGCGGGGCTCAGTCCCTGGGATCATGACCTGAGCTGAAAGCAGACACTTAACCAACTGAGCCACCCAGGCGCCCCTAAATATTCTTCAGCTTTGTTCTTGGCTGTGGTTCACTTACTTGGAAACAGTAGGACTCTTTCGGGGCTTTTGAGGTTTGTTGCACAGAACCAAAGCAGTGCTCAGACGAGGGCTAATTATTCCTCACTCTTGAGGAAAGACCCTTCTGTGCACACCCAGTGCCTTTGAGTCATGAGATGTCCTGTCTGGCTTGAGGGACAAGGCCCCCAGCCCAGGGCAGGGTCTTAATACATCTAATATAGCTAACCCTTCTAGACAGTTCTTTTGCAGCTCTCTGCTAATTTACTCACAGTCTGTGCTGATCAGCACTTAGGGAAGACTCAGAGGAACCCTCTGTAGATCTTTGGAATTGTCTCTCTGTGCAGCTTTCCTTTCTCATAGCCTGTTCTGGAACTTTGTAGCCACCTAGGTATCCCTCCATTCAGGGAGGGCTGTGGGCTCCACCTACACTCCCCCACGTCCCCCACCCCTGCAGCCCAGCCTCAGCTTCTCTGTAGACCAGCAGCTGGGCAGTAGCCGGGCTCCCCTCCTTCCCTTCTGTCGCAGAGATCACTGCCCTTTGTCATCCGATGTCTCGTGTCTTCAAAACTACTGCATCATATTTGTTGTACATTTTTTTTCAGGCAGGGGCTGAATCCACTCCCTGTTACCACACTGACCTTGGAGTCTATTCTGATTCTTGAAATTTCTTCTGTTTCAGTGGTTATTTTTTATTTTTAACATTTGTGCTTGCTTTCCCCTTGATTAAACTAGTTGTTGGATGCTCTGTTTTCTTTATCTTTTTCAAAGAACCAAAATTTCAATTTATTAATCTGGCCTTGTGTTTTTCTGTTCTCTACTTCATTGGTTCTGTAGGTGGAAGCCTCTTTGGTCTGCTGAGCAAGAATAATCGTTTTGGTAGAAATCCGGTTGTGTTGTTGGGCATCCTGGTGCATTTTATAGCTTTTTATTTGATATTTCTCAACATGCCTGGGGATGCTCCTATTGCTCCCGTTGAAGGGACCGATAGCAGCGCTTACATCAAATCCAGGTATAGTGACTGTCATTTTTCTAGTAATTTAAGGAAGGATGGGAGGTAATGGTGGCTAAATGTTCATAATGGAGCAGTTAATCATTTTCTGAAATTCTGTTTTCTTTATAAGGTCCTCTGGCAAATGTTGATTATTTTAAATCAGAGTTCATGGAGAATCCCAAGTTATTTTTGCAATTGTTAGTTTTTTTTGTTGTGTTTTTTTTTTAAGATTTCATTTATTTATTTGACTGAGATCACAAGTAGGCAGAGAGGCAGGCAGAGAGAGAGAAGGGGAAGCAGGCTCCCTGCTGAGCAGAGAGCCCAATGTGGGACCCTGAGATCATGACCTGAGCCGAAGGCAGCGGCTTAACCCACTGAGCCACCCAGGCACCCTGCAATTGTTAGTTTTAACCTTTTGGCCCACTAAATGCTTTTTTTGATCTGTGAAAGGACATACAAGTATCCGATGTGATCCTGTAGCTGCTCTCTGAGCAGTGAACAGTGGGGAAGGGATAGGCCATCCTGTTCATTCACAGCTGGTTATGTCCATTTCGAGGATCTTACTTCCCTGCACTCAACTCAAATCCATTATAGATGGATACCTTAATGCCCAGACACACCATCCGGGGCGAGGTGGGGGGGCCCTGCCCCAACCCAGTTCATAGACCAGACTTGGCTTGGACTGTGCAGGTGAGTGCATTTGAGCATAAATTTTTACTTTGTAGCATCCAGTGTTGATTTCTTCTTATTTCATAGTGTTTAAGCCTTGAAAGCGAAATGCTCCTGTAGGGGAATGCTCTGACGTTGGAAAGGGCTCTAACACATACTGTTAAGAGTGCTCGTTCGAAATTCATTTTCCCGTTTGTGCAGCAAAGAAGTCGCCATCTTCTGCAGCTTCCTGTTGGGCCTTGGGGACAGCTGCTTCAATACCCAGTTGCTTAGTATCTTGGGCTTCCTCTACTCCGAAGACAGCGCGCCGGCCTTTGCCGTCTTCAAATTTGTGCAGGTGAGCTCCCCTTCCGGCGGGGCTGATGCCAGGTTCCTGGGCTCCTTTTTTTTTTTTTTTTTTTTTTTTTTTTTT